>NC_044918.1:991687-1075213 GCF_003576645.1 Ipomoea triloba
ATATATATATATATATATATATATATATATATATATATATATATATATATATATATATATATATATATATATATATATATATAATTATGTACAGATCAACAAGCTAGCATAAAATGTAACAGGGGTAAAATAGATGGATAATATGATTGCAATAATATTTCCTTGATTAATAAGAGTATTACAAAAAGATTGTATAATAATTGAGAGATGATGTTGTAACAATTGTACAATGCCAATTTATACAAAATAATCTTTACTTACTAATTTCATAGTGGGCCATAAGACTAAGTCAAAGCCCATCATTTTGGGCCTGGAGACGGGCTTCATACTCTCCTTGAGCAACTTGAGTCATCTTCTTGGATCTCGAACAATGAGCTCCTAGACTCTTGAGTCTCTATTACTGGGTCATTTTCAATATCCATTATGAAGCATATACCTTTTAGCAAAAAAACTGAATGACTTGGAGTGCAAGAATGGTTTGCCCACGATTAAGGAAGTTACGTCTTGGAAGCTTTGTACTTAGGAATGCAATGGAGTAAGCTATGGAAAGTCTAAATTACTTAATTCTGTACACTAATCTTTAGGGAATTAGTTTCACCCTACATGTATGACTTGTAAATATATAAACCCATGTAAAAGGAAGGAAAAGTACTAGCAATTCAATAGTCTTACTACAATATACACTTTTTGCTCAACCTATTGACTATAAAATCAAAAGGTATATCACTCTTACTTTATGTTGCCACAAATTTGTTATTAATTTTAGAAAATTAAAATGTAAACATTCTAAAAGGCCACAACACATCTAGACTCAATCACCAAAAGTGTCACTAAAAATGCACTTGAAAGATTACATCACAAGGTCCATAACCAACAATATGGTCCAAGCTAGCAAGGGAGAGTAAAGCTCGTTAGATTAGAAAAGTCTAAAATATCGATCAATACATGTTCCTCGTGTATCAAGTATAAATCAAAAGTTCTTGTTCAGTACTTTAAAGACAAGGAGAATCTGAATCTCAAACTCAAAATCCAATATCGGTGCTAAATGACACTTTAAAATTTTTCTATAATAATAACAATAGTAACAAATATTTAACTTCACTTTTTAAAAAATTGGGTCCCACATTGCCAAATGGCAAGGTGAGACGGTGTCAAAATTGCACAGCCACGGCGGATTGCCAGATGGCCTAATAAGCCGAGGAACCTCCAATAATACAGATCCAACGGTCCAATTACAGAGCTATATAAACTAAAATTCAAAGTATAGCCGTTGTACACCTTTCGACCGTTGAAGTCTTCTTCCCTCAATTTCCCTTCACTCTGTATCACTCACCATTCTAAACACTCTCTGTACAGCGCTCGTTTCACAATTCTCGGGGATAGATCGGATCACTTCTCTGCTCAATTCAATGGAGGCTAACGGCGAGTCTGGTGGTGTCGTTAACCATGACGCGAGAGCTGAAAATTTTGACCCCAATGTTGCAAATCCAGGTTTGAAGGTATCAGGTTCGCCGTCGATCAGGAAATCGGCGATCAAAGCCCAAAGGATTGCGTCGAAAAGCCCTAGAGTTATCCCCAGTCCAGTGGCTTCACCTTCTGCGCAGAAATCGGCTTCGAAATTCCAGGCCGTGGTGGCTTCGCCTCCAGCGCAAAAATCGGCTTCGAGAAGCCTTAGCCTTAACCTAACCCCGGCGGCTTCGCCTTCCCCGCATAAGAGGATCCGGCAGAGGAAGTTCGTGGTGGCAAAGCGGAGTTCGAAGAGAGAAATTGCGGCAGTGCCAGTGGCTTGCTGCAAGTGTGACAAGGGTAATGGTGAGCACAAGTGTTTCTGTGTTGCTTATGAGAATCTCAGGAGTTCTCAGGATGAATTTTTTAAGAATCGTCAAACAATTGTTGATGAAGAAGGCGAGTTGGAGGAGCCAAAAACGCGTGATGGAACTGAGATTGGGAGTAAAGAAGGGGAAGAAAAGAACAAAAAACTTGGATCAGATGATTGTTTTCCGATTAATGGTACAGAGAAACAAGGATCAGATGAAGGGCTGTTGAAAGAGGCAAGAGTAAAGGTGGCTGAACCTAGTTCGGGGCGAGTTTTACATTTGGTTAAGGCTTTTGAGAAGCTGCTTTCACCTGCAAAATCGAATTATGCAGAGGAAAAAGATGAGAGGACAGTAGTAGGAGATGGTGAGGATGGAATGAAAAGTGCATCACCTGCAAAAGCTCCATTCTCTCCACCAGAGTTTCTCCTCACCTGTGAGTGCTTAGGCTTGGATTCGCGCTGTTCGTCTTCACTTAACAGCAGCAAAGGAAGGTTAGTGATATCTACTTGATTAATTTTGTGCATATAACAAGCTCTTAATTAGTTAATTCTAGTTCTAATGCAATTCGTTTCTTGGATTTTCCATACCATTAGTATTTCAAGGAGGGCTTCTTCTGCCAGTGATAGAAGGAGCAGACGAAAAGTAAGAGAGTTGTTTTTTTTTTTTTTTTTTTTGAATACTACTGACTCTATTGAAGCGCATGAGTCAATATTAACTCCACTGAGGCTCGAACCCACAAGCGCATGAGTCAATATTGACTCCACTGAGGCTCGAACCCACCACCTCCCGTATAAAGGGAAGGGTTTGATGCCACTGGACCACAAGGTCCTTGGCAAGAGAGAGTTGTTTTTATCTGTCATTTTAAACGTGCAAGGTGGTTCATATATCTCTGTGATAATCTTATATGTTTATAAATTCTGCAGAGTGTTGAATCAGATGGGACTTTGGCTAGAAGGAAGAGAAGGCAACTTACCAGAACAACAACCTCTCGTGAACCTTTCAAGCTCAGAACTGAGGTTTGTGTGTTGGTACTTATGTTGTGGTGATTGTGATTTTGCTCTGTGCTTTTGTGTCCTTTTGCCTCCTTATCTGGGGAAATCAAGATCACATAATATGCTCAATCATTTTCATCTCTAACCTTCACTCATCATTTAAAGTCACCTAAATTTGCATTTGACCTTTGCAGCAAAGGGGAAAGTGTAAGGAGGAAAAATTGTCCATTAAAGTGAAGGAAATGATGGAGGAAGAGGAAAAGCGGCGGATTCCAATTGCACAAGGGCTTCCATGGACGACAGATGAGCCAGAGGTATACACTGACCTTATATACTCTTGCACGGGGAAAATGATTGTGTGAAATTGTTTCTCTATGCTTTAATACTGGTTTGCAAGGTTAGAGAGAATGGAATTTCATTCATTTCAAACCATATTTTCAGTACACTAGACAACTTTATTAGACAAGAATATACAGTGAATTGTTCCACTCACATGTTTCTGTTTCTGGTCAGCACATAGTGGTAATCTGAACAGCCTTGCTTTCTTTTGCTTTTCAGCGTTTGGTAAAACCTCCCGTGAAAGAGAGGACAAGAGCAATTGATCTGGTGCTGCACAGTGATGTAAGGGCTGTGGAGCGAGCCGAGTTTGACCATCAGGTACAATTTCTATCTCTCTATGTGAATGCCGTTGCCTATGCTAAACAAACATCAGGTCCTTGTTAATCTCTGCACATATGGGTGCCAGATAATATTTGTTACGATCCACAGCATCTGTAGAACTGTTGTGAATTGGTTAGTTTTTTCGTGTGTTATCAATCAGGTGGCAGAAAAATTGAACTTTATTGAACAATACAAGGCTGAAAGAGAGAGACAACAGAAGGTAAAGTCCATAAACAGAACTTCTAACCTGTTGGGATCATCACTTCATATCTTGCAGCTGTTAACTTTTACATCTCTGCTGTTCATAGTTGGCAGAAGAAGAAGAAATTAGAAGATTGAGAAAGGAACTCGTTCCAAAAGCTCAACCCATGCCCTACTTTGACAAGCCTTTCATTCCTCAAAGGTAATAATATCAGTTTATTTATATCTTACACACTCCATATTCTTTCGAGAAACTGCGAGGCATCATCCTAATTCCTAACTAATATTGTTTGTTGCCATAGGCCAGAGAAGAACAAGAAGGTCAAATAGGCATTTGAAGAGCCTCCTCCTCCAAGGTTTCATTTTTTCGGTTTGTTTCTGATAATCATTCATATTCTTTTATGTAGTGTGTAAACAATAAGCATTGTTATTATAGTAACAATCTCGGCAGCAAAAATTGCATTACTTAAAGCAATGATCAGTGTGCAACAATTTGTGTGGTTCCAAAACTGCAATATATTAATTTCCCAAAACTTCAATACCAAATGAACAATCTAAATGAGTTTAACAAAAGTATCAAAATATATAGATATTATTCATGCTGATATAGTTTGACAAAAGTATCAAAATATATAGATATTATTCATGCTGATATAGTTTGACAAAAGCATCAAAATATATAGATATACAAACTAGGCCACATCAGCAACAACAATTCTCCCAGCAACTTGGTCGAGGTCCCGCTGGCCACTGGATGTAATCCTCCTTCCTCTGCAATACAGCAGCATAATGTCATAAAAAGGACACAAAATCTTGGTTGTTTCATAATGTCATAAAAAGGACACAACATCTTGGTTGTTTCATATTCATTATATACTACTACTTACCCTCTTGGGTCCACTTCAATGATGTTCATTTTCTGCAACTGTTGAAGGATGTTGCGAGACACAGCGCCACTGCTTCTGCAGAAATGGGGTGGTTTACTTCCATTCCTCTTGCTGCCACCGTAAATCCTCTGAAAGGCACCGACCCCAAGACCGCCCCTCAAGTAAATTTTCCTAGCCATCGATGCTGCCAAACACAAGGAGAAGTAGATACATCATTATATACATTAAATGAATTATCAATTATATGGAGTATAGAAGAAAGTGATGAATAGAGAAGAAATTACCATACACAAGGAGAAGTAGATACATCATTATATACATTAAATGAATTATCAATTATATGGAGTATAGAAGAAAGTGATGAATAGAGAAGAAATTACCAGCTCTGATGTAGTACCAATCAGGGTCATATGGAGCAAGCTCTTTCAATCTTCCAGTTTTCACAATGTCAGTCCATTCTGGAAGCTCCATCTATAATCAATCAAGAACAACATTAACAATAAAAGCAAAACGTCCATTCCGTGATTTTTGTCAGTCATGACAATAGTGAAATTTTTATTTTATGTAATTTTTTCTGGAATTGCAGAGAAAATTACAGACTAAAGCTCTTACTATTATTATGTACGATCAACAAATGCAATTCACAGAAAACATCTTTAATTCATTGCATAGAAACAGGGGGGATGGAGTTGAACCTTGCCGGAACGTTTAAGATGAGCGGAATAAGCCTTCACGAACTCGTGAGGAGAGACGTCCTTCACAGCTCTCGCCGTCGCCATTGTTTCAAAGCAGGACTCTTTTGCAGTTGATGGAATGCTTTCGTGGCGTTGCCGGAGATTGAAAAAATGTCTTTCCCGTAGGGTTTTCAGAATATAAAGCGCGGGAGTGACGTACTAGTTTTGCATGTGCCCCGCTGAATGTAATAAGATTTGGGCCCAAAAGCCCATTATTTGAATGAAACGAGTTGACAATTTATATCGTGGATTATGATCTAATATACAGAATTTTACTTCATAAAATATAGAATTCATTTTTATAATGTACAAAATTATATAACTGAAGGTATGTATATAAACACTTCATATAATACACATACACATTATAACGATTTTGTATATTCGATCAAGATCAGAGTCACCTTATAACGATTGAGAAGGATGAGGTTTGTCTTCTCTCTCTAGACTCGATTCTTCTTCTCCGTTTTCATCGGGCGAGTCTGTGCAGAGCAGAGCAAAGCTTGAACGGCCTCAGTTTGACGGCAATGGCGATTCGGCAGCTGGATCAAGGTTCGAGACAGAAGAGACGCATTCAAAATTTGATCATAGTCCTATTGAGCGTGAACGCAGCGTCATCCTCAGGGAGATGGAGGAGGTGAGTTTCTTCATAAATATAATCTAAATATAAATCCAATAAAAACTTAATTGTGTATAACTGCATGGAAATAGTTGATATCTTCTTAATTGTGTTAGAATAGGGTGGAAAAAGTGACATTTTGTCTCACATTGACTCAGAACTTTAGATGGCGTATTTTGAATTCCTCTTCTTTATCATACTTGATCATTGTCTTAGATGTGCATTACTGAACATTGATTGTACATAAAGTAGCAATCTCTGCGTATTTTGGATTCTTCTTCTTTATCATACTTGATCATTGTCTTAGACGTGCATTACTGAACATTGATTGTACATAAAGTAGCAATCTCTGTGTATATTTGTTGATATGGTGTGGCACTTACCATTTAGCTGGAATCACAATTCATAGCAGTATCAATTTTTTTTTGTATTGAGTACATAACAGCTTAGAATTGCAGCTTGTACAATATTTTTACCAGAATAAACGAACATGCCTGTAATTAAAGTGCATTTCATTTATGGGATCGAGTTCCTAACAGAATAATGTACAAACAGATTGACAGAAGAGTTAACCTCCCCCCAAAAAATTTCCCAATTAACCACCCCATAGACAACATGAAAACATTGGATTAAGGCGTCTAACCCTAAAACCCTAGGTTAAATTGTTACATCTTACATCTATAGATGCAGCAAATTACCTTAAATGGAACAAAAACTCCTTACCAAAAGCAGCAACTCCTAGCAACTGGCTGACTGGAGTTGCTTTCTGATGTCTGTTTCCTTGTCATGCCGCCGCTTTTGTTATGTCTACTATTGCTTTCTGTGTTTCCTACATACTGTACATGTCAGTTTTACCTGTAAGTATTTACAAGTGCAGGCTCTGCCTAGTCATTCTTCTGCCCCCGCTGTTATTTAACTTCCGTACCCCACCTGTCCAATCCTCATCATCATCTTCATAATCATCCCCACCCATTCGTCCAGATCTCCCACCTCTTTTTGGTGGTGGACGTTTCCTTTTGATATTTGCTGTGTAGATTGAATAGTCAACTGTGTCTTCTTTCATTGCATTCTTAAAGTCCTACAAGGTTAAGTGGGGTAAAGAAGCATGTTTAGCATTTAGTACGAGTTGCAATAAATGCTGTGGGGCATGAAATAAAAGACTCAAGTAAATTCACTATTTCAGTGCACAACTTACCTGGTATCGCCTCGTGAAGTCTTCGTATGTAATTGGGGGATCAATTCTTATGTCACTCACATTGAAGGGAATATTCTGCCTAGAAAGGACTTCTCCAGGTTTCTGAGGTTCACCGGGAGAATATGCCTGGCCAAACAAACAAATAAAGCCATGTATGGGTGACATTGAGATTTTAGCACAAGCATTTCACAACAAAATGTACAGAGTTTTCAAGATATTTAAAAGGAACCAAACCTGGCAACGAGCATCATTCAGTCCATAAATAATCTTCAGGTGCCTCTTAAGCCTCAGAAGCAGTTGTAGTGCACCCGCTTGCAGAAAATCCGCCTGTCATTTTTATGTTTCCAAAAAATAAACTAATCAAGCCATCTAAAACTGTGTTCATGTTGCACTAGCGAATTCTCATATGATAAAATAACACAAACAAATGCAGTTCACAGTCAAGTTGTGCTCTGAATGCTGTAGTGGGGTGAACAAAAGGCTTTGGAAAAAAAAAACACACATGCTTTAATTTTTCCTCATATGAAAGGGAAGGAGACTCCAAACCAACACTGCACTGTGAGTGGACCCCTCTTCCCACCACCCAGGGCACCGGAAGAGGGAGGGAGGAGGGGTGTTTGGGTAATTCCAATGTTTAATTAGTGGTAAGCTGAGCACTAAGTTTGATGTAGGGGAGAAAATGGCTCTTTCTGGAAACTTTTAAATCTACCAAGTATTCGAATAAAACAGGAAATGAACGTCTACATAGGATTGGAAACTCCTTGGTGCACTGATTAAAAAATGCTTGTGCTTGTAAATAAAAATACCTGAACTTTCTGCACAACATCATTTGATAAGTCATGTGGATTTACTGAAGGCATATGATTTGCATTTGAATCCGATGACACACGAAATTCACATCCCTGATAAGCAGTCGACTCATCCCGCATAACCTCATTGTCAACAACCGCTCTAGTCTGATACATAGCAGACTGAGCTGCCCCATTTAGAATGCTCCCATTTCCATTTATGTTCTGTTCACTTCCTTGCAGAAAATGAAGAAAAGCCTTCAGATTTGCCTCCACATTTCCAGCTCTGACTTGGATAACACGGTTTATGGTATGGATCAAATAAAGCGGTTCATCAGGCAATGTAAAAGGTAGCAGTGCCAGAATTTCAGTACAGTATCTGCAATGAGAAAAAAATTATACCGCAACATGGACAACTTCAAGGTCAGTAATTTCAGGTGATAGACAAGTCATTAAGTGTTGTGAAAAGAGATAGCCACAACTTACATCAAAAAAGGGATAACTGCATCATCCCAGCTTGGTGTATCATATTTGCGCACAACTGATGCCATAAATTTGTTTCTTGAAACACGATTCCCACGGATGAGTTTGTAAATTCGCGAAACACCAAGCCTTGAATATGTAAATGAGCCAGTATCTGATTTTGCTGGTACATTTCCAGGAGCTTTAAAATTGGCTTTGGCATATTGATTGTCAGATCCACCTTTACTCATGGCTTGCATGAACTGGAAAGACATTCGAAGCCCATCCCCAAGGCGGTTTTCGAAAAAGGCTGGATATCTGAAACCATGCTAAGACTGATTAACATGTGCACATCAAAGTCAAAAGAGAAGACATTACAGACAACATACTTTTCATTCATGTTCATCAACAAATGATGCGCTAGCTTTGAATTCTGTTCTTCTGGATCTGTTTCAAGGGCTATAAGGTAAGGAACACAAGTGATGGGATGAACTAGACCTTGACGCAATACAATCTCTACAATCTGAGAGGGAAAAAAACACAAGAGTGAGTATTCTTTAGACTATAATTGAAAAGGAAAATCTACACAACCAGAAATCCAAATAATGGATGCCATAACTTATTTGACCCATGCTTTAAATGTAAGCAGGCTACATAATAAGAACTTCCAGTGAAGCTTAAATGGCTCAAGAGCTGCAAAACCATGCTCCAGCTCTTTTTATTTAAACTGGCAAGGCTTATATAAAGTTTGCACTCAGACCTTCAGATAACAAAATCAGGACTTCACCTTAATAGCAGACTGCCGTACTTGTTCATTTGCATCTAAAGACCTTCCTAAGATTTTGTCCCAATAGAACTGAACTATGCCTCCACAAATGTTGGTATCACCAGCACCTGCAGCTACAGGTACACAATGACTACTGTCTGAGTTATTAACATCATTTTCAACAGTTGTATCTGCTGCTCCCATTTGACTTTCCGCGTCAAGAAGATATTCGTACATGTTTTGCAATGCTTGCATCTGTGAGGGAGAAAAACAAGTGAGCATATACTACACGCCAAATCATGAAATAGGAACCAAAATGGTTACCTTGAGACGGGTATCCGTGCTAGCAGAAAGTGTTGCCTCCAAAATTTTCCCCATGTCATCTCTCAGCATAAAATCAGGCCGGGCGATCAAAACATATCCCAGTGCCTGAAGAAATTATATAGTCAGGAAAATGTTGTGCACATCACACTGTTAAAAGGATTTGTACAGAAGAGTAAGAACTGACCTGTAAAGACCTAACCTTGATCACAAAATCATCAGCTTGTAGATATTTTTTAAACACATCCAGGCTGCTTGCCAAATTTACGCTATTGCTGTGTTGGGATGCACTCAGTAAAGTGCTACCATAACGTATTAGCAAGCCCAAACAGAAGAGAGATCGACCAACTTGCTGAAAGTCAAAGCAAGCACGCAACAACAATTTAGATTAGCATAACCAACACAAGAGCATATTATGAAAGTAAGAAATTTTTAACCATGAGAATGATTATTACTAGGTGCTACACTTTGAATGTGCAGCAGACGAGAAATGTGATGTGAGCGCAGCATATTTCCAAAGAGGCATCGGGAATCGGGATTAAAGATAATTCATCTTCTAATAACAAACCTGCTTATTATCAAGAGCAAAACCAAGGCTATCCAAACGTCTGTAGAATAACTGAACAAGATATTCAACAACTGTTGCACCTTTTCCTGCTACTTTACTTACAGAGCAGAGGCACCTGTCCATTTAACAATAAAATGTTTCTCATGAAGTGAATTGAAGTAGCAAGAAATATAGCAAGAAAACTCTAGATATTGAAGAGAAGGAATATTACTTGATGCAAGCATGGACAACAGTTAAGAAAGAATGCCGAACAATCATTTGCTTCAGATCTTGTTCAAGTTCTTCAATAACACTTTGAGGAAGCTTCCGTAGCAAAGGCAAAACAGAATCAATTACAAAGATTATACTCTCCAGAAGTTGGGCAGCTACTCGGTTGTCAGCCTGGATGCAGGTAAAAGTGAGAAAGGCTAAATACTACTCTGTAAGGAGTATTCATAATTCACTCTCAAACAAGGAGAACACAAGCACTTCCGGGCCATTCACAAACAACTAATATCAAGCACTACAGAATGACACAAAGTTATCTAAAACACTGAGTACATCAACCCAGCCAGGTATGGACCAAATTACTAAAGCACACAATTAAACTAACAGTGTAAACTCAAAAGGATAAACGTAAAGCATCATGCAACTAAGCTTACAAAAGTACCAGCAAAATGAGTGAATTAAAACAAACACGCATTTTGCAATGAAAAAAAATACAAGAGAGACCCTTTTTTTCACACACATTAGTTCAAACATAAAATCAAGCTTCTCTGAAAAAATGAGGCAACAAATAATACTTTATTAGGATTAACTAAAAAATATAGAAAAGGAAAGACAACAAACCTGACTCTTCAAGTAAGGCTGCAGTGTGACCACAAATCTAGAAGGATCTGAAGATGGTGCGCAAAGAGTGGGATCCACAACACAAAAGGCATGCAACAGCAGCATATATGGAAGCATTCGAGCCTCTCCTCCATAATTCATTTCTGCCACCTGAGCATTTGGAGATTCATATGCCATCGCATGCAACAAACAAAACAACAAAAAGGAGCAACCAACAAACAACATGCATTAAAACAATGAACCTGCAGTATTTTCTCCAACAAGCACTTGCACATAAGCTCACAACGCCTACGAACTGAAGCAAGTGATACAGGGTTGATACCCGCAGCTTTAGCCGACTGTGGAAAGAAATCGAGGGCTAAGTTACGTTTAATCACAGTTACAAGAGGTTGATGGGTTGGCATCCTTCTCATCATGTCAACAATTTGCTCAGTTTTCTTAGACACCTCAATTGGAACAGAACTGCCATCTCCATAAAACTGACTATGTGAACCAGAAGATTCATCGAACCAGAAGTCATAAAATGTCTTGCACACGAGATCCTGTATGAAGAAAGATTATGACATGTAAGATTAACCTCAAGGCATATGGTTGTTAAATCCATTCTATGATAATTACCTGCACACTCGATTCTTCATCATTAACACGGGAAATAATCTCAATACAAGCAGTAGAAAACTCTGAGAAGTTGGAATTTGAAGTGCACATGTCCCGTATGATTTTAATAGCTCGTTTCCGCACGCTTACTCCAGTATCCTTTACTCTCTCTGCCACTTTCACAAAGTACTATGCAAAGAAAAAGAACATTCAAGTACAATGTTGCATTCAGTGACATGGAGCTGACAAAACAGTAAGGCACAAATCATCAATTTCAATACCTTTAAACCAACATCAGGGTGTGAAGCAATGTATCGACCAACAAGTTCCAGGGCTGCTTCTCTCACAGATATAGCAGAGTCACAAAACCTCCCTTCAACAGCAGTTTGGACAAGCTTATCATACAAAACCTCTGGATCGGCCTCTACAATGATGCTGACCTACTCTCATCACAAAGAAAGCATTAAAGACAAACGGTAAATCACAAGATTAGAAAACTCAAACAGATCCAAGCAATGTTAGTGAGACCCACTTACTGCTCGCAATGCCTTTGCACGGATCACAGGTGAGTTCTCCCGTAAACTGGCCTGAAAGTAATGTACAGTAAAGATAGACATTCTAATTTAGAAGAATTAAATCAGAGAGGGATATTTCACCAACCAGAAGCACTTGAAGAATCTTATCAAATCCTCTAGAGAAAGAATTATTTTGTCCCAATGCCGAGGTTATCTTCTTTACTGAATCCCTTGTCATTAGTGATGCAAAAGAGCCAGAATCACGCAAAATTGCTTTTGAATTCAACTTTGAGATATAGTAGTAGAACTTCTCTTCAGAACCAGGATCGTCTTTGTACCATAGACAAAGATAAAACCTACATAATTATTCCATTTTTCATTATAAAAATAATTGGAGGAAATGAAATAACATTAACAGTGTAGATATCATGCTCATAAAGTCACAGACCACCGGGTAAAAATATTTGAATCATCTCCAGAATCAGCCTCTTGAAGGTAAGTCAGAAGTAGCATCTGAATGGTCTCCAAATTTGTAATTGAATCGCTAGCTTGGGAAGGCTTTTCAGACTCGCGTTTACTTTTGCTGCCATCCATGCCCTGGGACTCACAGTGTGATTTCAATGCAAGAAGTTGCTTTTTAGAGAGACACATCTGACAATGAAAGTTGCGATTAGAAAGTTCATGCTTTCTAACTCCTATGCAGTCAACATGAAATACTCTCTCACAACCACGGCATAAAACCAGTGATTTTTCATTCCTGGTGTCCAAACAAACAGAACATGCATCACGGGGAAAGTTGCTATCATTGATGTCCCCAGAAACCAACTCTTTCACTATCCAAAATGTTTCATCCTGAACACGCACTGCATCTTGTTTCAACCTTGCAGCAATTGTACCAAGAAGATCAATGGCCATTGAGCGAATAGCAACATCTTTAGATTTCAGCCCAGCATTTTGAAGAAGTAAAACACAAAGAACCTGCAAATAGTTCTCTCTTCAATGTACAGATAATCAAATTGTATATAAGAAAGCTAGTGCATAATCATAAACTTACCTCCAGAAGAGGAGCAGAGGCAGGATATTCTGGTAAGTTCAAAGTAACTAACAGATCCATGACTATATTCTCCATCACCATCTTCAACTCAGATGCTTCTTGACTTTTTGAATTAGTCAACCGCTGAAGAACTCGACTCCAGAAAAGACAGCAAGCGTCAGTAACTGACTCGTAGCATTTTGTAGGGCAACTGGCATCAAGTGGGACTTCTAGGGAAATATTGGATAATGTTTGCTTTAAAACTTCAGGAAGGTTTGAGCTGCTGTGTACTAGCTGAAGCAACAAAGCAGTGACAATCTGAATCTGCTTATGGTCTTCCTCAGGAAGATGATAAGTTCTAGGTATGCGCTTAGAGGACGGTAGCTTCAGAAGAACTTGGAGTGTTTCATCCATCATGTATGCACGATGATTTGAGTACACGTAAAATATCTGGATGCCCAGTGTTGTAGACTCCATAAAATTAGCATGACAGAAGTTATTTATTTAAAATGGAACTGAAGAAGTAGTTTACCAGTCCTTACCCCACTTATCAAACTGATTGCTTTCAATTGCAAAAGATGTATATTATCCACCGAAAATGTTGTGAAGCATGTCTTCACAAGTTGAAGAACGCAACTATCTGATAAGCGCTCTATTGCACACAAATCCTTGACAAATCCAAGAATGACACAAAGCTTCTGAAGTATATTATTCACGGCAGCAGATACCCTAAGAATATAGCAGAACATAATACTAGGGTTAATTTGGAAATACAATGACTCATAACCATAAAACAAGAAAATGAATTTTAGCCATACTTGTTTGATGCTGTCTTCCTTATTTTCACAGTCCTTGCAGGCCGCTTCTTCTTAGATGCTGATCCAAATTCCCCATAAACTTCCTCATCATCTTCACCTACAAAAGTGACAACAAAGAGATAGCGCATACTATTAGAAATAAGTTTTAGCATAATAATTTAAATTATTTAATAGCAAAACAACCACGACACTCAGCACATTGGACTAAAATAAAGCTAAATGATGCAAATAAGGAAAAAAAAATTTAAAATGAACGTTAGTGTGAGGATGTTTTTTTTTGTTCCGATATTGTAGAATATACTTAATCTATCAAGGTGTTTCTGTATCAAGGATTCAAGGTACATAAAAAATGAAGAAGAATTGGGGTGGGAAATTGGAAATAATTTTAATGTAACAAGGTAATAGTTCCAAGAAAGAATGGAAATGATTTGACTAAACAAATATCATAGGAGAATCAAGAATGTAAACAATGCAGTATTGATTAATGCATTAAACAATGCACTATTTTCTACATTAAGACCACTTCCAAGGGTGAATAAAACAACTGATATGAATATCTTAATGATGAGCAAGTGAAACAAGAAAGTAAAATTCTAGAACTAATTGATCTTTGAGTTGATAAACTGGACAATTAGTTTAGTGAATGCAGAAATGGCCAGGACACTTGAAACAAGGCAAAAGGGAGCAAAGGCATTCCTGAGGACGAGAAGGGTCAGGTGTGCTCAGTAATATATTTACAAGAACCTCAGTGAGACACAAGGCCTCCAAAAAAATCAGTCCAAGAATCTTAACCACAAATTATTAACTTGCAACTTGTAAGGAACCTGAAATTCTACCTTCAACAACCCCATTCTCCATTGGTCTATGCAGTGCTCGATATACAGGATCAGAAGCCAGCATCACATCTATGACTTGGTGCCTAGAGAAATCCAGGATTCTCTCAATGATCTGAATGTGGAAAGTACTGATCAGTATAAAATAAAGATTAATGTAAACAGAAATTTATATGAATAATAAAGGATATGACAAAAATAGAGAAATATTAGAGTCCAACAAGAGTGTCTGTCAGTGAAGGTTTTAAAGTTCTTGGTATAGAAAGTAATCAGTAGACTGGAAGAAGAGTGCACACCTCCTCTTTATAGAGCTGCTTAGGCATCCCGTTGTAAGCCATAATTGCCAAAGATGCATGAACAGACTCCAATGCACTATAAATAGTTGATACAGTCTCTGAATCTGGCTGTAACTTAGAGAAATTTATAATTAGAAAGGTATCTGGAAAGTAACAAATTGAATGAATTGTGGCCTTAGTTGTTCCTTTTTTAGGGGCAGGAGAGTTGCTTAAGATACAGATGCAAGGTATATTTAAGTAATATTTGCCTAGGATGTACCACCATAAGTGGCATTCCCTAAACCCTTTTGAACATTAGATTGGTGTCAAAAGACCCCATGCGGCCATGCCCTATGGAGATAAATCACAAATAGAGCTAGTATATTTTAAAATGCACTAATATCAACACTAAAATTTAAATTGTTATTTTGAACATATAAAAAATTATCATAGCAATGTAACTTCACGTCTTCACTTTTTAGAATGTAATACAGATATAAGCAAAATAGATGAAGCAAAGAGCCTTTTTTTTGTTCTGAGAATTATACCATAGCAAAAGCTAACATGACAGTTGCTAGGAAAGAATGAGCACAAAAGGCCGACAGAAATAAGATGAACAATGATTCAGCCATAAGGTTATTGCTAATAGCAACAGTAGGCACTAATTACAAAATAGTACTATCGAGTATAAAATTTGAAGGTTAACGGTCATCCGATGTGTCTAACATAAAGCAAGCAACAGGCAAGAATAATTAAGCTAAGAAGTATATAATTTCGTTTTCCCTTGGAAAATATGAACTAGGATCTTCTTTTGTTACAGAATTGACTATTTAAAAGAGGAATTATTTTTTGAAGCAAAAATTAGGAATACCAGCAATCTACAGTTATCATGAACAACAGGAAGCAACTTACATGATTATTGCACCTATGAACCTAGAAGAATATTGATGGTTACCTATAGACACATTGGTGACAGTCAGACAGTCTAACAGCAGTCTCAATCCCTATCCAGGCCATTGTCTAATCTAGATTCTAGACTATAAGGGATCATTTGGTTCATGGGATTGGGTTGATTAATCATGGTTAGCTTAATGTTGCCTTCCTCTTAGTCTTCAGGGATAGGTTTATCCCAAAGTTCTTGGCCATCTAGGCTTGAACCAATAAAGACTAAGGCTATAGGAGATGGATTGTAAGAGAACTTACATATTCACATTCATTAACAGATAAACCTTCTGCTCGATGGATCTGTTGATCTAACACCTTTAACACTGCCACAAGAATATCTACTTGAATCAAATGTAGCACTTTCTTAGCTCGAAGGGTCATTATGTCATTTACAAGCCCTCTAAGATCACCAACAGACAATGGTAACCATTCTGTTTCATCCCTCTCATCGTCATTTACTTTTGCCTTCACACAAAGGTCTTCCAACATCTTTTGGAAGCCTGTTACTAGAGCATCTGAAAAAGAGAAAATACATACTTTTTATATAAATATGTGTGTGTGTGTGTGAATAAAATCTAGAAAAAGAAAAAGAAAATTCATTAACCTTGGTGAGCAGAAGCATCAGAACTGCTTGCCATCAAAATTTCATCGTTTGCTTTTTTCTTTCCTCGTAGTTTTCTAGAAGGTGTAGTTGCATCCTGCAGTTCATTGGTAAGTATTAGTGAGCATAAAATAACTCTAACCAACTAATGGGCCAAAGTAAACTTACATTAGCAACATATTCATGTTGGTTATAGTGAATTTCTAGGACGTCCCTCTGTGGTTGTTCGAAAATAGGTCTGCTCTCAAAAGGTTTTACTTCACTTGATTTGTGCACTCGTACAGGCTCCTTAATAGGACCTGAGAAACTTGAACAATGCACTAAATTATAAAGCCATGAAATGCAAAACCATACCTACAAATTCACTTCCTGTGCCCAAATAAGCAAGCTTCATAGGAATCAATCAAGATCCGAGATAAACATCTTCTCCAAATCCAGTATCAAGAAAAACCCGTATCATAGTTCTAAGCATTTTGAAAGGAAAATTTTTAACTTAACATCAGACTCAAAGAACTTGAAAAGAAAATGAATTAGCTGCTTTCAGACCAACTAATCACTTTTCCAGAACTATTCCAGCTTTCATGCATCCATAATACAGTTAGTACAAGATCCAACAAAACAACCAAATTCAAGAACTTTATATTTGTCACTGATTCTTAAAGTATCCATCTCAATTACATTAAACGTAGCTTGCAAAAGTCAAGGCAGGGATGGGGGTGACCCAATAAAAGTGTTCAGTAATAGTGAATACAATCTTACTTAAGGTCGAAAAATGTAAAGATTTAATGGAAAGAAAATTGGCATAGTAGACCTTGTTTACCTGGAGCTCTGCAATCAAATGCCTCAGAGTTGCATCTAAGGACTTCATCATACAGATCCACATGCCCTATGAAGCCACAAGGTTGAGGAGCCACATCAGCTCGAAGGTTCCTGCAAATGTCAAATGGCATGAATTGTATGTACAACACAAATTTTGCCTTCTGGTTCTTTAATTTCTTTGAGGTGCCCTCTTTCTCTCTCTATTGTGTTCTTTTCTCTATCCAAGGAACTTGCATATTTAAATAGCTAAAAATTTCTTTGCTCAAATAATTAAGTGTAGTAGTATATACAAGATTCTTGAGAAGCTACAACAGGTTCTAAACTACGGCAGCACTAAAAGCACTTCTTGAATAAAAATAAGTAAATAACTAGAATAAAATGTTATGATGCATTTGAGAGGAATTACACAAAGCCATTCTACTCAAATATTCTTCAAAATACGTATAACTCATACACTTTTTACAAAATCAACTCCTATACATTTTATTTTAAAGAACATGAAGATGCTTGAAAGCAGTTTCAGATATTACTTATTCTCCGAAATACAGCATAATTAAAAGTTTTCAACTTCCTTCTTAGAAAGAAATCCGAATAAATGAATAAATGATAGGAACAACAAAAACTACTACTAATACTACTACAATAGCAATAATGCTTACAAATTATAACACTTGAGTTGCCATTAAGTAGATGATAAGTGCCTAAATGTTCATGTTTTCACCTTGCATTTAAGCTTATTTTCCTTGCCATTTGTTATAATTTTGCCAAAAGTGTTCCACAAATGCTAATTCAAAGGTTTTGGGGGTGAAAAATAGCCTACAAGTCAAAGAAGTTGCACAGGATTTCTCACTGCAGGTAACCACAAAATTTGGCCATGCCCGTGGCCACTTTCCAGTGGAGACTCGTTTATGGGCACAGGCTCGGCCACACCCGTGCCTAGCCTACTTTGCTTGTATTTAACTCCGTTTTCAGCCATTTCAACTTGGTTCCAACCCACTTTAGAACCCTAGTTGAAATGCCTGGATTTCATCATTTCACTTCCATTTCTATAGATAAGTTCTACTTCTTTTATCTCTATTTCCACTTTGCTATTTACTTTGTTGTTTTAATGCTTTGATCTTTATCTTGTGTTTGTTATGGAATTCCTTGTTGATTGTGAATCTTGTGCTATTTTCATTATAGTTATGTGTGATTAGTTCTCCTTGGAGGGAGGTAGGGATGTAGGCTAGGTGTTTGATGGATGATTTTTAATTGGTTAAGGAAAATTGAGACATGACCTTGATGTTGTTGATTGACATGATTATTGAGTCCCGATTAGGGAGTGACAACCTAGTCTAAGCTCAAGGAGTTAATCAACCATACTTCACCTTTGAGAAAAGATGAGTGTGTGATGTTAAGAACACCAAGTGTTTGATGAAATGCCTCTTAGACATTCTTGAGTCATGAGAATGTCCATGAATGTTCTAGGAGTGTGGGATGACCTTGAGAAAGGCTTCCCTATCGTTATATGACATCTATCATCTATTTCAATTTGGTTTCACTATCTTGACCTAACTTTAGTTCCTATCTACCTCCGCTTTCTTATCATTTGTATTCATTCAAGTGTGTTGTTTGATATTCTATTTGTATCCCAGATTCCCAGTCAACCTTTTGTTTTGGCTAGATTTCCATGAGGAACATTAGTAACTTATACTTGGAACCCTAAAGCTCTATTCCTATCGTCAATCCTTGTGAGAATATATTCGGTGTAAGGATACACTCTTACACATCCACTCACCCAAAAGACTACTTCATCAGTACATCATGTTCTATTTAGGAAAGCTCCAGTTGAAATTTAGATAGTTCTCATGTAGTCAACTATGCATGTTTAGACCACAATCATTGTTAAAACTTTAAAATTCATTAAAATTATATAGTACGAAAATAAAAGGAGAAAAGATAAATTATCTGGCAGTAGTAATAGCAGATAAAAATCAAAATAAAATACAGTTTTACAGAGTTTAACTCAATTGTTATAGTTCTTCCGTACTTAAATAGGAAAACAAAAATAACAGCAGTAAACGCAAAAGGCTTGATTTCTGCTTGAGAACAGAAGCCTAGGCACAACAGCAAAACTATAGCTTTTCATTCACTTTTTCATTTCAATTTAGTCTTCTTCTTCTTCTTTTTTTGAAAATCATTTCAATTTACTCTAAAACACAAAATTGTAAGCAGAAACCATATTTACGTGCTTCAACATGCAAATTCAAACAATGTCAAAATTTCACTTACTAAAAATCAGAACCGCAATCCAGGCAAAAAACGATATATAACTCAAAATCGAAGTTAGCAAAACGGTTTATCAAAAACTTACAAATAAGACACGTCAGTGCTCTGAAGCAGGTCAGCAATCCTGCTAGCCTGACTGAGCACCTCACCCCGATTCAACGATCTCGGCTCGCTCTGCTCACTCGACAGCCGTAGCTCCTGTTCGACGGCCCCGCAGCACACTGGCAGCGACGGCAACGGCAGACACGGCACGACTTCGGAGTGAACAGTGTTGGGGAGGGCTATGCCTCGGGGGATTCCGCCACTGGCACTTGAACTCGCCATGGAATCAATCGTGTGCTAGATGATAAACAGTTTACCGGTGACTATATGCAGTCATTTAGCTCCAAAATGCTGGCAATTCGAATCGGAAAGTTGGAAATTGGGGAATTTCACTTGACAGTTCGGAGCAGTAGAGAAGAATTTGAACCAAAAAAAGCCCTAGAGAGAGAAAGTAGAGAGATAGATATACAACAAATGGCGGGGAAATGTTTATGGAAATAAATTTTGGGGTTTATTTTAGTGAGTGCAAGCTTGTATTTGCATTTTAATCTTCGTCAAAACGAAAACCAAAAATGAGCTCGCCAAGTCGCCAGACCGTCCTGGCAGTCGAATTACGAAGATGCCCTTCTCGAATCTTGTCGAAGAAGCTGTCAACCCTGCACAATTCGAAATTTCGAATAAGCCACGCTGTTTCGGCGTGTAACTGATTTTTCGTTTTATTGTTTTTTTTTTTTTGTTTTATCGTTTTATTGTTCTTTTCTAAAAAAGAGATAATTCAAATATACTAAAAATAGAGCTTATTACAATTTTTAATTAATATCCCATATTGAATTATGTAATGTTAACGTAAGTTTAATTAACTCTTCATTTCGTTTGACAAATTATTTTACAATTTTATTACAAAAATTCACCAAGTTTAAAAGATAAAAAAAAATTGTTTGCTAAAACATTTGCTTCAAATGACAATGTTATCGGGCATGTGGTATGCCTTATCATGATAAAATTCTTTTAATGGGTCCGATCAAAAAAACTCGGTTGAATTCATCTCTTCTTACACAATACAAATACTAGTGTAATATGCTAATCAAAAGTTGACCCCTTTTTATATATATTATTGAGGACTACCTATAATATTGCATCTATTTATGGATGGAGCTAAAGGAATCAGCCAAAAGGTAATCTCAAATCAATTATTGCTAGAATTAGGGAAACACTTTACTTGTATTGATGATCAATTATAGATAGTTTGGATCTATAAACTCCTACTTGCTTTGTATGTTATGAATTATGATTCTAAAAATAGTGAATTCATTTAATTAATGTGGGTGGCCATTAATAAATAAGAATATTTGTAACCACAAATCAACAATATCCCAAAGTAAAGTTTATATATTAACTGTCTATTAACTTTATTGAGTTGAGTCAGTCAACTAGAGACAACTAAAAGGTTAGTTTA
Organism: Ipomoea triloba; assembly: GCF_003576645.1. Lineage (NCBI taxonomy): Eukaryota > Viridiplantae > Streptophyta > Magnoliopsida > Solanales > Convolvulaceae > Ipomoea > Ipomoea triloba. The sequence continues at coordinate 1,012,728 of NC_044918.1, forward strand.
CCATTTACCGACTAAGATTACAAGGCGGCCTTCACATAAATCGTACATTCAGGTAACAGTTGCAGACTTCTTCATAAATCCTTATCAGTAAAATAATTATTTGGTGAATGAAATGCACGCATTGCATGGGTATCGACACCCCTAGTGTTATGGGTGTGCAAATTTATATTAAAAATCGGTTAACCCACCGAACAAAAAAATGTCGATTAATCATTTTTAACCGATAAAATTCGATTCAGTTAATGGTTAATGAATTTACAAAATTTTTCGGTAATTAGTTAATTCAGTTCACAATTATTGGTTAACCAAATAAACCGACTGATTAAATGAACACACACACACACATATATATAACCGAAAAAAGATTTTGGTTTGATTAATTTGGTAATAGAAAGTTTAGTACAATTAAGTTAAATGTTTAGAAATTTCGATTAATTTAGTTCGATTAACTAAATGTAAATCTTTAATTGTCACGAGTTATACGGTTGGCCCATGAGTTACACATGCCAACATCCCANTTTTTTTTTTTTTGTTTTATCGTTTTATTGTTCTTTTCTAAAAAAGAGATAATTCAAATATACTAAAAATAGAGCTTATTACAATTTTTAATTAATATCCCATATTGAATTATGTAATGTTAACGTAAGTTTAATTAACTCTTCATTTCGTTTGACAAATTATTTTACAATTTTATTACAAAAATTCACCAAGTTTAAAAGATAAAAAAAAATTGTTTGCTAAAACATTTGCTTCAAATGACAATGTTATCGGGCATGTGGTATGCCTTATCATGATAAAATTCTTTTAATGGGTCCGATCAAAAAAACTCGGTTGAATTCATCTCTTCTTACACAATACAAATACTAGTGTAATATGCTAATCAAAAGTTGACCCCTTTTTATATATATTATTGAGGACTACCTATAATATTGCATCTATTTATGGATGGAGCTAAAGGAATCAGCCAAAAGGTAATCTCAAATCAATTATTGCTAGAATTAGGGAAACACTTTACTTGTATTGATGATCAATTATAGATAGTTTGGATCTATAAACTCCTACTTGCTTTGTATGTTATGAATTATGATTCTAAAAATAGTGAATTCATTTAATTAATGTGGGTGGCCATTAATAAATAAGAATATTTGTAACCACAAATCAACAATATCCCAAAGTAAAGTTTATATATTAACTGTCTATTAACTTTATTGAGTTGAGTCAGTCAACTAGAGACAACTAAAAGGTTAGTTTACCATTTACCGACTAAGATTACAAGGCGGCCTTCACATAAATCGTACATTCAGGTAACAGTTGCAGACTTCTTCATAAATCCTTATCAGTAAAATAATTATTTGGTGAATGAAATGCACGCATTGCATGGGTATCGACACCCCTAGTGTTATGGGTGTGCAAATTTATATTAAAAATCGGTTAACCCACCGAACAAAAAAATGTCGATTAATCATTTTTAACCGATAAAATTCGATTCAGTTAATGGTTAATGAATTTACAAAATTTTTCGGTAATTAGTTAATTCAGTTCACAATTATTGGTTAACCAAATAAACCGACTGATTAAATGAACACACACACACACATATATATAACCGAAAAAAGATTTTGGTTTGATTAATTTGGTAATAGAAAGTTTAGTACAATTAAGTTAAATGTTTAGAAATTTCGATTAATTTAGTTCGATTAACTAAATGTAAATCTTTAATTGTCACGAGTTATACGGTTGGCCCATGAGTTACACATGCCAACATCCCACCCCCCCCCCCAACCCCCCAAATAGTACTCTAATACACGAGTATCAGCATCCCTACGATAAACTAGTTCAATTAAGTCTCGATCATCTAAACATCATGCTTAAACGACTCAAACCTTTATACTTGAGCTAACATCTTTAGGTACTCTTATCCACATCCATATTCAATACAAAGAACTGAAAGAGAACTTTAGTTGCCATGTGAACACAGAGAGCATGGAGTAGCCAATATAATTGGTGTTAAATAAAGTCAGCTATCAAATACATGAATGCTCCACCAGAATAGCAATATCTGATCACTTATAGGTTTGCACACATGACTGCAGATGATCCACACCACACAGTCCCTAGAAACAGATGGTATCAGATGAGAAACAGAAACACTTTACCCAGAGCAAAGAGAATTGTAAGAGTGGACTGCACTATAAATCTTCTTTAATTTTACAGTATGATTCCACACAAGTGTCGTCGTCTCGAGCAAAATCAGCAATCAGCTTCGCAACCGAGTGTGGTTCTTCAACATGGGGAAGATGCCCAGAATTCGGAATCTGATGCACTGTGGCATTTGGTAGTTCTCCGCATAATCTCTGTATGGAATGCCACAAATATAGTCAGATAAAGTGATAAACCGCTACTGGAATTCGATGCATTATGGACTTATGGTCCTATTTGGTAAAATAGTTAGCCTATCAACCAATTTTGGCTTTCTTTGCCCGCTAAATTTAACTTTGGGGCAACGCTCGAAGAAGATTAGACGAAGGGAAAGGGGCGAGGATTAAAATGACTCCAAGTGCGTGAGCTAAGTTTTTGAAACTCACCATTGCAAGCTCATTGCTGACTAACTTATCGCGCATGCCCATTATGACTAGTGTTCTTTGATTCACCTGTCCATCAAAGTTATTGGAACCATTAGCGACAATAAATTGATAGGTATTCTAATTTTCTCGGGACACATTTTGGTGCATTACTAGCCAAATTGTCAAGCCTGTTTCGGTTTTAATCAGCAAAGCGCATAATATGCATTCTTGGTAGCCAGAACACGAGTTAATTGACATTATTATATGCAAAAAAAAATAAAAAATTCAGGTAGGTAAATTTTGACGGAGTACAAAGATAAAGATAACCGAATACCTTTTTAATTTGATGAACAACATTATAACCCCCACTCAGCATGAAATTAACCATAGCATCTTCCCACCAAGGTAAGAGACAGTGCAGTCGCCCCACCTGACGATTGATAACAGAAAACAGCTTCATTAAACGTCACATGATCCCTGTGGCGGTCCACGTTCTTCATCAACCATAAACTGAATTACTGAAGAATTTAATAATGATAAGAACCACTCTGTCACGATGGTATCACATGCTTACATTGGTCCAGTCCAAGGTAGTAGATAGAGATAAGCCATCAAAACACTGCAACTTAGCATAGATCCGCAACGGGACGCTCTTCAACAAGGAGACCTGAACAAGATAACTTCTTAGCTCTATACTAAAAATTCGACGGGATGAATGAACTAGAAGAACCAAAATTCGCAAAAATAATTTCGGTTTCCTTGAATTCTAGGTGTGCAGTGTTTTATTACCCCGCCATAGGCCACCATTTTAGGCAGCTTTGTCATAAATCCAGTACCTTCTCCATAAACGCTTGCATTTATTAGAACCAGTTTATGAACCTGCACAGAAACGGGCTATATCTCAACTAATTTACAAACAGCTTGATTACCAAAACGAATTAGATTTTAGAGTGAATGAGCAAATTTTTAGGGTAACCGCATCAGAAATTCATGACTATTTGGAGACTCTCATTATTGATCTATCCAACCTCGCATAGATGGTATGATTGAAGGGGGGAAATGGAGAATTCTTACAGCTTCGGGAAAATTGACTGCAAAATCAATCGCCACTGCTGCACCAAGGCTTGGTCCGACCAATATCATAGGCCTTTTAATGTAAGACTTCCATAGCTATCATGTGGTCGAGGGAGAGGGCAAAATTAGTAAAACTGACTATCAGTGCAGATATGTGCAAACACAAAACGTTGATTAGAGATCAAGACTTTACAGAACCTGGTAAAGATGGTATCTTTTTGACGCAGCATCACAGGTAGGACGTCTTTCTGTAATGGCAAGAGAAGAATAACATAAAGAAGAAAAACAAACAAGAGGAACACCAAAAATACACACTATCCTTTAACCGAAAATAGAAGCTAGGCAAGAAAACGAAACCTAAGTCGGAGAAACCCCATCCAAGAATGTCTATCGCCCAAGCCTCGACACCCGTATCCTCGAGCAAGGGATACGTGCGCCTCCACTCCAAGCATGAACTGAGTTCATACAGTAAAGAAAACAAATAAGACCCACCAATCATTGAAGCCAAATGTCATTTGATACATGCTAGTAAAAGACTATTTGCATAGCTATACCTGTCAAAACAGTGAAGAAGGACAACTGGTTCCTTGTCACCTTGTATCACAGGCTTAATACAACTGCTCATTATACAACTCTCAGAGGTCCCAACCTGCAATATTATCATGAAAACTTCAGTGTCATTGCAAGGGAAAATGATGTGTCTATGCAAGTCATAAAAGACCCTTCAGTTCTTCCTACCTAATAATAAGAGTTTATGTAAATATCAAAATTTTAGCCATATCAGAGTTCCAACATAAATAACACATCAATCTATTCCCATTGTGTTGGCAAAAGTAAAACAAAATTTCAGAAATAGTTATACTACCAGGACTCTCAAATTCTACCCATCAATTATACTCCCTGATATCACAAGCATGGATATGACTTTTCATCTCATGGGTCCAGAAAAAGTTGTCTACATCTAAAATTTGTAAGAGTAAGTAAAAGTTGATAGTATAATTTGTGAGTGTTGAGCATATAATATATATAAACATAAATGAGCAATCCAACTATCAGCTTAAACTTTTAGTTAGTTGAAATGGAACACATGCTCTTCAATTTGGTATCAGAGTCATGCCAATGCCAAGGGTCATGGAGCAAATGTACAAGTAGTATTTTCCTTTCAGGAATATATGAAATGAAGATAAGCAAAACCCAGTGAGACCTAACACTAAAATTTCCTAAATATCAATTCCAAATGGGGTTTACTTTACAATGTGGAATTTAGAGGGAGAAGAGAAACCTGAACAGGAAGCCTCTGGATTCTCCGGGCCAAGCTCCGAGCAAAAGGGTCTTTGATTTCGTAAACCTCCTTGGGGAGAAACGCCGGAAAACCACCGCCGCCGGCGACACCAACGCCGTTCACATTCCCTCCGGGCAATCTGGAGCCCGGTATCTCCAGATCCATCAAGCTTCGGGTGCCCCATTTCCCTCCACCCGGAGCGGAACCCAACATCAAAGCTCTCATCTTTTTGGCTGATCCAAAGTTCCAGACACACAAGTACAGTTCCAGAATCCTCTAACCCCGAAACTTCACAGTCAATGTCTAAAAAAAAAACTGAAATGTGGAAGAGCAACTTAAGAGGGAGCCCAATAATGACTGGAAATCAATAGATTAGGCAGAAGCACGTTGCAATGTTGCATGGCCAGAGAGAACTATCAGCTCTCTCTTATAGCACACTTGCCTAGGAGAAGTGACAATGTTAATGCCGAACAATTAACGGGCTAATATAGTTATATAATACAGTTGAAGATTTACTATTTTTGTTCTTTCCTCCCGAGGTTGGCTCGACAAAGCATCTGAAAGTAAGTAAATCATTCACTTTGAGAGGGTGTCTCCGCATTGTCGTTAGTGTGACTCATCCCTATCTCCGAAACTTCATCCAGTGACCAGTTGAGCTGCCCATGCGAGCACTATTTTTGTTCTTATGTTTATAGGTACAGTACACTTTTAATCTTTTTTTATCAAAACATTCTTATTTAGTCCCGGTATTATTGTGTCATGATTATTTTTTGTCTTCTGTTAATAAAATCGTTAAAATGTTGTTAAAACGACGGCATTTCAATTTTTATACAAAATGAGTTGACCCGTTATATTTTTATGTTTATTTTTTAAAAGTATAATTAAAGACCAAAATGTTTTTGTATTTAACAACATTTAAACTGTTTTGTTGATAAATGAAAAAAAATTGTTATGTCATAATAATACTAAGACCAAATGAGGATATTCTCTGATAAAAAAAAAAGACAAAAAATAACTGTCACCTATAAATTTATAACAAAAATGGAATTAAAGTACGGAGTAATATGAGGTGGCCATTGGTCTCCGTACGACGGGGTCTTGACTTGAAAAGGTTGGGACAAGGTCATGATCAAACTGAGAACTTAAATTGATTGATCAAATAGTGACCTTCAATAATACCAATGAGCAGATGAGCACTCAATTCTTTAAAGTGACTCACATTTTAATAGTGGTCATCAACACTCGATCCTTAAGGTACCAAATTGTAAGGCTATCCATGTTCCTATAATATCTTTAAAGTGAGTTCTACATGAGATATTATCATATATGCAATTCAACACTATTTTTTTTTTTTTTTTTTTACATATTTACAATTTTAAATTATTTTCAAAATATAATAATAATAATAACAATTCTTGTCATATTTTTTAATGCCAAGTAAGATGAAGATGAATGATAAATAAGGGGAAAAAATAAAATAAAAAAAAGTACGAAAAAAAATTAAATGATGTCGGCTCCCGACCTCTCTTAAGAGACAAGAGTGCACGACCATAAAAACTCTTCACTTGCATAAGAGCGTCCTCAACAGTAAATTTTTTTATTTTTTTTTTAGCATGGGTACGTTTTACAAGCCACATAGTATTGAGGGTGGGGAGAGAAAATAAGGGGGAAAAAAAAGAAAAAGAAATGTTAGGAAAAAAAGAAGAAGAAGAAAATATTATGTTTAACTCGCACGTTGGGCGCGCTTTGTGCGCATCACGATTCACAATAAGATGACACGTTTCTTTCTTTTATCTTCTCTTCATAAGCCCCACAAAAAATCTAATTTAATACAAAATCATTTTCATTTTTCTACTATCTCCTCTCACTTCATTGTCCCCTATATCATTTATCTCATATACAAAACCAAGAAAATAGCATTGATGGCCTTGCTCCAACCACATATTCTCTCTCATATTGTATCTCTCTACCACATCGCTAAAAATCTGATAAAAACTTAACAAAAATTACTATTGTGATTGTTATGGGTAAAACAAATATAACTTTATGATGTTATATTGCATTTTCATAACAACAAACTAAAAATCCAATAAAAATACCAAAAATAGAAAAAAAAATCAGTAATTAACTTTATAACACAATTGAAGGAACGAATCAAATGAGAACCTATATAATACAACTCATCAGAAAGAGATTCATATTACTAGGTAAGTTCATATAATAACTATTTATATTTCTGTTTATTAATTACTTATATATAAATTAATAAATCTCATCGCAATGTATTAAATTACTGAACAAATTTTAATATTAATCCATAAACTATCGTGATATTTTTACTATTACCTTTTAACTTCAAAATCTACAGAATCACATGCGTAAATTTATTTATTTTTCGGTGCCATCATTTCAATTTTGTCAATCACTTTTATGTGAAATAAATAGTCTTTAGCCGTTAAAAAAAAAAATAGTCTTTAGCCCGGATTATGTGAAATAGCTACTTTCTCAACCTACTGAAACACAAAGAGTCAACAATTGCCGGCCTCCACTGAGGTTCAAATCCACTCCCATCATTCATGTGAGAGTGTTTTCCGGGACACCGGGTGCCACTAGACCACAAGGTCTTTGGCGCTTGCATGGACAGTTTAGTTAGTCATAGAGATGAAATTTGAGAAGAAAGATTAAAAATCGAGTCTCACTAGCAGTAGTATAATTTCTTATGCGTAGTAAGCGGGAATGCTCTGTCGGACCAAGGAGTGGGGGCCCTTGAGATTGGAGATTCAACTTTGTGAATAATATTACAAAAAAAGCTTTGGTAATAAAATAAATAGTCTTCATTTTTCACTCCCAATCAAATGTCTTCATCAAACTACAATCCAAATTCCATCCCCATTTAGAAAACGTGAAATCAATAAAAACAACGCCCAATAATATTGATATTTTGATATGCGCATATGTCAATCATTATTGTGTGGTTTGTGTAGACCATACTATCAAATAATGTATATTCACTACACAAATAGTAATATATTTTTAGTATATAAAAAATATACATTATATTCAAGAAAAATATATTATTTGAGTACTAAAAATACATTATTGGGAAAATGACACTTTTTCCCCCTATGTTATGTGTTTATAGCAGTTTTGCCCCCCGTGCTATTAAAGTGGCAGTTATTCCCCCTGAAATGTTAAATGGACATTGTTACCCTTAAAAATAATTATTTCATTTATTTTTCTTCTTCAACAAATTATTACTTATATGTATGGATGATCACGATTCGGTTCGAACCTAACCAAACACTGTAGCAATCATACCGAAATAGTATGGACGGTTCTGATTACGATTTAGAACTGAAAAATAAAACTAAATAATTGTTGAACCGTGAACCGTAACTTAACCATAATCATATATAGTAAAAAAGATCAAACACTTATTTTGATAAATCGGTACGGTTCGGTTCCAATTTCGATTTTGAACGGCCAATAAAAACTTATTTATTTATTTATTTGAGTAAATACCCAAAATGGTCCCTCGACTATAGCATAATTCACAAATTGGTCCTCGACTATTGATTGAGCCCAATTAAACCCTCAACTATTCAATTTTTACCTAATTTAGTCCTCCGTCAATTCATCCGTCTAAAACCTGTTAACTCTAAGGTCATATCCGTAATTTCATTGACATTAAGACCTGATACGTCATCTTTCTATTGTCTATTATCTCCCTTTGCATTTTTGACCTCCATCGCCGCCAGGGAGAACAGTGATCGCCTGGTCAGCTAAGGCAGCCATCGCCGCCGCTAGAGAGAACCATGGTTGTGGAAAACAGAGCTCAGACGCCGCTAGAGAGAACCATGGTTGTGGAAAACAGAGCTCAGATCGACGCCAATATTTCCCAGAATGTGATCAACAGAGCTCAGATCGACGCCAATATTTCCCAGAATGTGATCATCGGCACTGAGAAGAACGACGGGTTTTACTCCCACTGCAAGTCCCTCACTAATCTAAGGTCCAATCTGCGATTAAATCTATTGTCGCGGTGCCTTATCGTCAAGGAGGCACGCTATCCGTTTGCGGCTCCCATTACTTCACCTTCCCGTCCACGCTATCCGTTTGCGGCTCCCATTACTTCACCTTCCCGTCCATCGTCGACTACTGCGGCTCCCATTACTTCACCTTCCCGTCCATCGTCGACTACACGCTGTCCCATTACTTCACCTTCCCGTCCATCGTCGACTACACGCTGTTGTACGCCAAGGTAAGAAACTCCGCTAAATTATGCCTAGGAATCTGCACATACTGTTCGCCATACCCGACTACATTCCGAATCTGAAACCCCTAAAATCCCCTAACGGAAACATCGGGTTGACGGGATGATAAGTGTGATCACTGACAAGATTGTTGAGCTCTCGACGAACCCACTCGTGAACGCGTGGTATGCCGGCCAGGACCCGAGCTTCCCCGTTGAAATCACCAATCTCTGCGAGGGTATTTACTACACCTGCGGTGGGGGTGTGTTATACACCGGCCAAATGCAGGGTCACGGGGAGGTTCTTGGTGCACTGGGAGGGTGGGAGGTGAAGTATGAGAGGACGNCCGTTTGCGGCTCCCATTACTTCACCTTCCCGTCCATCGTCGACTACACGCTGTTGTACGCCAAGGTAAGAAACTCCGCTAAATTATGCCTAGGAATCTGCACATACTGTTCGCCATACCCGACTACATTCCGAATCTGAAACCCCTAAAATCCCCTAACGGAAACATCGGGTTGACGGGATGATAAGTGTGATCACTGACAAGATTGTTGAGCTCTCGACGAACCCACTCGTGAACGCGTGGTATGCCGGCCAGGACCCGAGCTTCCCCGTTGAAATCACCAATCTCTGCGAGGGTATTTACTACACCTGCGGTGGGGGTGTGTTATACACCGGCCAAATGCAGGGTCACGGGGAGGTTCTTGGTGCACTGGGAGGGTGGGAGGTGAAGTATGAGAGGACGGAGGCAATGGTGAAGAAGAGAAGAGGAGCAGCGAAGCAGTCGGAGTGGGAGAACAGTGAGGCAGTGGGTGATTTTGGAGGTTGACATGGTGAAATTACGCATATGACCTTAGAGTTAACATGTTTTAGACTGATGAATTGACGGAGGACTAAATTAGGTAAAAATTGAATAGTTGAGGATCTAATTGGGCTCAATCAATAGTCGAGGACCAATTTGTGAATTATGCTATAGTCGATGGACCATTTTGGGTATTTACTCTATTTATTTTTATAATTTTTGTTCTAATTTAAAAATAGTCTAAATTCAACAATTATTTTATTTTATTTTTTCGGTTCTGAATCGTAACCGTAACCATCAATACTATTTAAGTTCAATTGCTACAGTATTCGATTAGGTTTGTATCGAACTGTGATCTTCCATACATATTAGTAATAATTGGTTGGAGAATAAAAATAAATGAAATAGTTATTTTAAGGGCAAAAAGGTCAATTTAACATTACAATGGAGAAAATTACCACTTTTAAAATAACTGAGTGGGAAAAACTGTCACTTTAATAACACAGGGGGAAAAAGTGCTATAAGCACATAACATAGGGGGGAAAAGTGCTATTTTCCCTACATTATTTTATATAGTATACATTCACTACACAAATAATGTACGTTTATTATATTGGAAATATATTTTTTATTATGATATGCTTAACACTGTGTGGACCATGTTTCATACAATAATTTGCCGAAGATGCGGGAGTATAGCGGTGAGTGTAGAAATATTTTTTCCGTGCACCAAAAAAAAAAAAATTATCAGGGAGTAGAAATTTTTTAATTTTTTTTTTTGTTTTAATCACCTGTCATCGCAGAAAATTTCCTAAGATAGGAAATCGTTGTCTCCCGTTAATTCTATTGTCAAATTAGTACTTCAATACAATTTTTAGTCTTTTAAGTACAAAATTTAAATATTAAATTCTTAATTTAAACTATCAAATTCAAATATTAATATTGTATTTTTTTTTAAAAGATAAACGTAGCTATTTCATTAATTTATAACATAAAACGTTTACATCAACGATCAATGAAATGGTAAACCATTCCTTACAGTCAGACATAGAAACAACTTTTCTAACTATGCTATAGAAAACTTGAATCGCAGACTGTTTCATAACTAGGAAGCTATGCTCCTTCAGGGAGTTTAAAGCTTCATCAAAGATCTGGGTCTTCGTCATCATTCTTTTTTGCTCGCCCAGGATAAGATCACCACTTGCTGGAATCAAACTAAACGATTTATGCTAATGAAAATGAAAAGCTCGCGAAAGTAACGAGAGGAAAAATGCTTGTGAAAGTAATTAGAGAAAAACACAATAATAGAGATCGAAAATAAAAAGTGGTTAAAGTCAAAGTAGGGTTGGGAGTTCAAGACTACCAACACAAACCCCAATACCTACCTACTATTATTTTATATATTTAATAACTTCGTAATCGTCAGTATGTATATTAGCTTTTAAAAAAATTACCATTGTATATCCATCTCCGACAATAAATATATACAACTCGCTGTCTCCATTATCGTCCCCGAGATCAAATTATGTACATAAATCATATTTGAAAAATAAGTAAATATATAACATGTGTATGTGTCTTGTGTTGTAATTTTTTGTATATTATATTATAAAATTTTGTACGTTATGAGTATGAATTTTGTACATCGTCGTTTCAATTCATGATCCATAATGCAATGTGGATCTTGGTTCATTATATAAATTGCCCATCAAGATACTCTTCTAAACCAAAGTTCACACTTAACTTTAGTTTGAAATTTGTTTCCAAAAAAAAAAAAAAAAAACCTTTAGTTTGAAATTGGGCAAAATCGTAAAATGTGGTTGCGCTGTGTAGAACAACGACGAAGTGGGCAACCATCGTATTCAGTTTACTATTTTTGACAATTTCAATCAATGTTGTTCACGGACCACGTTGTCTGGTACAAACCTACAAGGCTACAAGTTAGTTCAGTTTACATATTTGGAGAAGCCGATGAGGTTTGTACAATAAGGTTAAATTCATATTAATTTGTACACGTTTTAATGTTGTATTATATGTATTTCGAAAATTCCTAGGCGATTAATTAAGGTGTGACACATGTCAACATACGTGACACGAGCGGCGATCCCTCGCAGCCCACCGTAGGGCCGTGCTGCACGCGATCGCTGTGCAATGAAGGACTTTTAACCATTGGCAATGTTCAGACCAATTAGCCCGAGCTCCACAGGATTGATCGATCTTCGGATCACGGGCTAGAGGCTACTTGCTAGGGAGTACCTCCGATTGTATGATCGCATATCTTCTCAGCATATACTTTATATATTGTGAGAGACACTTTTCGATTGCATCAGATCCCATTGGGGCCCGACGCGATCCGTGTTAAGGCGCAAATCTATTCCCACAAGGTTACTAGTTGTTGTATAGCATATCCTGAGCTGAAGGAATTCTCTACCTTAACGCTCAAACCGATTGTCCGGAGCGCAAAACCTTCTACATTTAGTGGATAAACACAACTAATATCGCCCTACTTGATCATATATAATCAAATACACTAGGAACCTCTTTGCATGTGGACGTATTGGTGACGCCTTCAACCCTCTCAATGCATGCGAGACACGTGACTAGCATGCCGAGCTCTCAACATGTGTCCCCTCCAACCTTCTATACAAGGTGCATTTAATGCCTTACAGAAGGACTTTTGGGTTTCATTCTTACTCTACCTAAATTGGGGAACGTCCGACTACACACATGGCTACCCGAGACCAAATACAATTTAGTACAATACCCCAGTGTACTTACCACATCAACATTGTATCTAAGGCATAGCTTAAGGTGCAGGAGGGTTCAAACTTGGTGCATCATATTAATGTCTTCGGCCAAATAATTTCAAATCTGACCAAGCTTGATGTTAAGATTGAAGATGAAGACAAGAAGATGATCTTTCTATGTTGATTACCTCTTTCCTTTGAACATCTAGTGATTGCTCTTACGTACAGATATATATATAGTTTTTAATTATAATAATTATTCAGGGACAGGGCGGGGAGGGGTATTCCCGTCCCTATCCCTGACGGGAAATTACATACATTCCCGGTCCCCATCCCTGTTTCCCGAAAAATTTTCCCATCCTTGTCCCTGTTAGGGCGGTGGTCGGGGATTCCCGTTGACGACAAGACAAATTACCATCCCTAATTGGTTACCAATAAATTGAGCAATTTTGATCCAATTCACTAAGTTGGGAGTGTTTAATTACACTTTTAAAAGTTTAGATGACTAATTGTACTTTCGTGTAAAGTTGAAGGGCTTATATGATATTTTTCCTATAAAAAAAAAAAAAAACAACAACGTTATAGTGTTGGTAGAACATCATATTCAATCAATCAATTCTACCAATTTTCTCATACAACCACCAATACACGGAGTATAATATCATAATTTTAAGCCTAAGGCCATCCCCATTGTAGTTTTTGTAGGGATTTTTGAATAGTAAAAATTAGGAGAGTGGTTTTTTTACAAATGTGAAGGGATATGCAAAATAAAACAAAGGTAGGCAGGTGGGCTATGCAAGTCTGCAACCCCTTCATAAATGACAGAACCACTGTACAGTGACAGTGACACTGTGACAGCGCATAGAAATATTTTGTGGGCGAAGGGTATTACCATTCCGGGTTAAAGACAGAAACGGAAACAAATTAAAAGAAGTTGATAAAAATAGAAAACTTTTGAAGAGCGTTTACTTGGTTTTGCTTCCTTTCAACTTTGATCCCTTACAAATTGGCGTAGAATCCCCTTGCTGTGGTGGGCTTTATGTTTTGATTAACACATTTTCAGATTAGACTGCTACTTTTGCTGCTTTGTGCTACATCTTTTTGGACCCAAGGGACGTGATTATATTTCTCAACACAAGTAGAAATATTGAGTTTCCTGTGGGCGCTTCATCTAGGCTGGACGGAGATCTCGTTGGGACGAAATTCCATTTCTCATCTACATGTCGGAAATTTCCTTTCTCCTTTGCACTCTTGGTGGATCTTTCTCCTAGCAACATTGTGTACTGCCTCTTAGTTTATTCATTTGTTTTGTTTGTCATTTGCAAATTCGTTGTGTTTGCATCTTTAGGATGCTTTTTCGACTTTTCATTCTTTTTTTTTGGTAAATTCACGAGGTGTTTCAAGTCTTTCTCTGTCCGTTTAATGGTCCGGATCCACCCGACTACTCCCCACTCGAAACACCTCTTTCTCTGTCCGTTTAACGGTCCGGATCCGCCCGACTACTCCCCACTCGCTCCGGGAGGCATGTGAGCTGACTCAGGGAGAATCGTCGCTTATAGGAATCAAACCCGAATTCTCTCGAAATTCTTCTTCACAAAGAGAGTTCAATTGCCACTTGAGCTATCCATTGAGTTTTCGACTTTTCATTCTGGACCAGGGTATACCCCGTGTACTTTTACATTTATCCTGGAACCAAATCACACTTCTATAGCTCTATAATTGTTTACTTTCCTTTACTATATTTTTTGTTTTAATTATATATGGTGAATCACCATCCACGTATATTAGTATATACCAATGTACAAATTAAACCGAACATAAGTTTCATATGATCAGCAGTTGCCCAGCGACCATCCGCAGATATGAAATACCTGCACGTTAAATTTAGGCATTATAATAAAGGAAGGCAGACAGGCTCTGCAAGTCTGCAACCCCTTCATAATGGCTTTACCAGCGCATAGAAATATATTGAGGGCGAAGGGTATTACTATTCCTATCCATGCACATGCGTCATAGGCTGGCTGTTTGGTCGGATGTAATTGCAATTCAATTATAACATAATTCTCTAGCCACATGAATTATAGTGTTTGATTGGAAAAAATTACAATACCACAGAATTATAATTCTCTCTATTTGTAGAATTGGAATTCTTGGACCCCATACGAATTGTAATTCAGAACAATGGGGAAAAAAAAAACTAAAAAATGACCATTTTGCCCTTAATTATTATTATTATTATTGCACAAAGGCATTTTAGTCTTTATATCACTTTTTTCTTTCTAATTCTCAATAATTATATTCATCCTTACTAAACAATATAATTCAAATTCCTACTTTATTCCCACTGAATTACAATTCATTTTCCCCTAATTCTTTCTTCCCACTGAATTACAATTCATTTTCCCCTAATTCTTTCTTTCCAACCAAACGCCTTCCATTACTAGATTTATATATATGGTGCATCAACATCCACGTTTATTAGTATATATATACCAATGTACAAATTAAACCGCACACAATTTTCATATGGCCAGCAGTTTCATTTTTTTAGTAATGCAAAACGTTGAGATTTCTCCCTTCCTAAACGTGACGCTCTTGTCACAGTATAAACCTGTCCCACTAACATAAATGTATAGTAGGTGAACAGTATTACCAGACTGAAAAGTGAAAATTCATGAACACTGCCTACCTCAATTCTGAGTTAGTAGTCTTGTGGTTCTCTGCTAGGTTACCCTCTAAGCGGGGAAGTAGGAGTCTGGTTCTTGGAACGTTGCGAATCTGCAAATATGTTTCCTTTGATTGCGTCAAGGTCTAGCTCGATGCCAGCCTGCCAGAGAATAAATCTAAACAACAAGGTCAATTAAAGTATTTTTAATTTTTGCACAAACTGAAGACTAACATTAATCGAACTTGATAAAGTGTGCAATGTGCATAGCAACACGCCAACACCAAAAGAAGTGACTTATTATGTTTTGTTCCTAGGCAAGCTCAACACAGTATATCATCTATGAAAGATTACTTCAGCCGCTTTTGTTGGCATAACCATCTGGCTCGTTGTCGTCATCCCTGTAATTCCCGTCCAATGGGTCATGGGTGAAATCTCCAGTCACAGGCTCGGGTATCTCTTGATTTGTGTTCAGCTGTTGCTGGCCTCCACCATAACCTGCTGTCCTATCAAATCCGGTGTTGGCATAACTGTTACCATTATTGCCAATACCACTATTCCCACCATCAATGTTTCTCTCTCCAGTGGCATAACTGCTGTTATAGCCAACATTGCTCCCATAGTCACTGCCATACCCACCACTGCTGCCATAGTTACCACCTCCACCATATCCACCCGCTCCGCTGTTGTAGCTTCCATCACCACTGCTGCCATAGTTACCATATCCACCTGCTCCGCTGTTGTAGTTACCACCACCACTGCCATAGCTACCACCTCCGTATCCATCCCCTCTGCCATAGTTCCCACCTCCACTTCCATAACTATTGTTTCCATACCCTCCACCACCAAATCCACCACGAGGCTTCTCAGTTGCATAGTTCACCCTAATCCGTCGGCCATGAAGCTCCTGTAAAATAATGCAAGAAGAAGAGTCAAAATAAGAGATATAACTTGAAATTATGCAACATTATTTTAAAATAAATTGTCTCATATGAAGCCCATGTAAAGGACTTATAGGTTGATACATGTAAGACTTGGTTGAGTTGAATTGAAATGGCATATCTTGCTCCAAAACAGGACAAAAACAGAAGTGGACAAGTAAAAAAGGGAAGGGGATGGCCTTCTCTCAAGTCTCAACCAAGTCACCAATCTGTCCAAATCCCTACTGCAAAAAAATTCTTAATTACTATTTACTACGTCTGCACTGCATCCAGTCTGCTTGTCATACCCAAATTTAATCATAGCCTATTAATATGCTCAATAGGGTTGGAGAAGGTGCCAACTACAAAAGGAATAATCAACACATTTATAACAATTAACAAAAATGCATTGGCACCTGTCCATCCATGGCCTGCATGGCACTGGTTGCACAATCAGCAGTTGAAAAACTAACAAAGCCAAAGCCTCTGGATCTTCCAGTATCACGGTCCATAATAATCCGTGCTGCAGAAAATTTATTTTATCTTAAGTTATATACACTGAACATTTAATAAGAAAATTTGAAAAAATGTACTCCATTCAGTAAGCGTAAAACCCCATCTATAGGATAACCAAATCCCCACAAGATTGCATAGTTGCATTCTTTTACTAATTATCTTTTCATTCCAATTTACTGATCCATTATGTTCCCACCAGTTTAAGGAGTTGTACATGCTAACAGCACATACATGCATCTAAAAAATCAAATAAAATTGATAAGAGGATAATTTCCAAAAAAATATGGAGCAATATTCACCCTTGGCCTTTTCAATCGGTATTGAGAAGAACGCTTGGATTTCTTAGAAAAAAACATATCTAGAGGGCCCAAATGCGATGCTGCAATCAAACTGTGCAAGATCAGACACTGAATTGCAAATTTAGACTTGGAATACCTTCAAGCACAGTACCAAACTGGTCAAATGTTTCCTTCAAACTCGTTTCATCAGTCCCAAAAGACAGGCCTGCATTAAGAAAATAAACTCACTCAAAAATGTAAAGGAGAATGAACAATTCATTACTAAAGGAAAGACAAATCTTTTCACCTCCAACAAAAATCTTTGAAGACGACATGCTTCTGTATGCCTGGTACAGGGATGAGTTTGAGTGAGATAACTCAGGATTCATGTGCCTGCTAACTGCCTGTTTGAGCACATTTCCAATTCTATTTGCAAAAGCCATTCCTGATTCCAAGAAGACAGGTTACTGATTTTTAATATCACAGGAGAAACAAAACTTCTACTACACTATGATCAAGATACAAAGCAAGTTGCTAAAGATAAGGCGTTTCATCCAATCACGGTCACTAAGATCATACCTGAATTATTATTCCTGTACTTATTAATTAGACATTCAAGTTTAGAATAAGCCTTAAAGATTTATTACGTCAAAGTTTCAAACTATGCTCCAAGAATGAAGAAATAAACAGGTCCTCAAGTAAAACCACATACCATACCAATCTTTTATAGAGCAAAAAAATGCAATGAAAGATGAATGCTAGATGGCTTAAAGCACAAAGCTAAGTGCTTAGCTCAACAGTGTCACAAATGTAGTTTTTGAATGCTTTGATTACAAATACAAGGTTCACAATTATAATGGTTGATTATACAAATAACATGATTGCGCACACTATTTTTAAGCTCACAATGCCAAAAATCCATATTCCCTCCCATGCATCCAGCAGTTGGACAGGACAGAACAAGGGAATTGAAAACAAATTAAAAAAAAAAAAAAATCAGATAACCAATCAGCACATTTCAGCTCTGCTAATTTTTAAACATGTTCCGGTTCTCCACCAACTTTTAACAGTGTAAAACCCGAGAGCAAAACAAATACACAGACAATCCGCACTATTACACAGAAATGATGAACAGAAAGCTGAGGAAAATGAACTCCTTAAACCCTGACTAATCCCGGATAAACAAAAACACGAAATGCGAGGTTAGATCACTAAAATCAACCTGAAATGATCAAATTCACAGACAAACAAACTTATTCAACAGTGTAAGGGATCATAGAAGAATCAGACCTTCGGCGGATCGATAAACCCTTCTCGTTTAACCACAGCTAAGACTTCTCAAAGCTTCCGAGAGCTAAACGGCCTCCAGAAAACGATAAAATATACATACGCCGTTTTTTTCTGAACAGGCCCTTCCTACTTATTGGACTTCGCTAGGCCCACACAACAGAGGTAGCCCATTAGCATTGGCCCATACCATACAGTGGGGCAAATTATGCTGTGGACCCAGGTCCACACAACAGAGGTAGCCCAAAACTACGTCGTTTTTGTCTTTCTTTTTTTTTTTTTTTAGTAAATATATTGCTGAATATAGAGTTGTCAAAAATGTGTGAATGTAGAGGTTTCAAAGTGTGAATGTAGAGTATAGAAATTGTGAATGTAGATTTATGATTGTGTGAATGTAGAGTTGTCAAAAAATGTGTGAATTTGGAGGTTTCAAATTGTGAATATGGAGTATAGAAATCGTGAATGTAGAGTTATGCATGTGTGAATCTGTAATAGAGTTAAGAAGTTCTAACAACTTGTAGCCCTGTAATGTGTGAATGTGGAGTTCTCAAGTTGTGAATGTGGAGTATAGGACCTGTGAATATAGAGTTTTGAATGTATGAATGTGGAGTTTACAAATTGTGAATGTAGAGTATAGTTACTAAACATATAATCCTATAATGTGTGAATGTGGAATTCACAAATTGTGAATGTAGAGTATAGTGTATGTGAATGTAGACCCATGTCCACCTTACAAGGTGAACCTAGGTCCACGGCATAACAACCCATACAGTGGTTCTCGGGCCATTAGCATTGTCCTCACTTTTTGAATTATTGTGTAGATCATACTCCACACAGTGCTGTATGGACCATAAAAAAGATAAACATTTTTAATATATTAAATGTATATTTGATACATTATTTCAAAAAAAAAAAAAAAATATATATATATATATATATATATATATATATATATATATATATATATATTATTTGTGTACTGAATGTACATTATTTGATAATATACAAGATAATATATTTTATGTACACACATAATATACTTTTGATTTATGATCCATACAATAATGACTCCTCGGAGTCGTACAGTACCTTGTGAAGTCGTACAGAGTAATAAATGAGGACCACCCTCAACGCACCTACTGAGCGCTGCTGGTGTGCTTAACACGCACCAACTACCTTTTTTTTCTTTTTAATTATTTGGTACGACCCACATTCAGAGACAAAAACCTATCTATTTTGTAATAACTAATAACCTAACCTTCTCTCACTTTAGCATAGGACTCTAAGCCTCAAAAATCATTCTAAAAATTATATTATTGGAGATGCTTTTATCACAACAAGAAATGCAATATAATTTTTGACTAACATCTAAAAACATAATAAGTCTCAATCAAGGTTATATCCTTGATTTATGTCCCTCTTTTTGGATGCTAATAAATGTGTACCTTTTACTTTAAATGTTGTACACTTCAATGTTATTAGACAAAATTGTCCCTACTACATTCTTGTTATACAAAACTACCCTTACACCGTTATAACACCGTTAGTTTTAACTCCATCATTATTACCCTACACCTATATCTATCATATCTTTTTCCTATTATTTAATTGTCATTTTATTTAAATTATTAATTTCTATTTAATGATTGATTAAATTTTAATTAAATTTCTATGAATGGTAAATCATATATGTGTGTATACAATACATATATTATTTGTGTATATATAATTTGAATTATACATTTTAATCATTTTTATTTATTAATATTTTAATATTGGGCATAAATTTTTGCGCATCGCGCGTACAAAATAATAGTTTTAATAATATACAATACTAACAACACATAATGGGCTCATGAAGTCATGATGTGACTATAATATTTTTTTTTTTTTGGAGAATGTGACTTTATAATAGATTATACCCGTTTTAAAGTAATAAGGAGGGTGTATTCAATCATGACTTTTGTAGATTTTTAAAAACTTTTAAAATGATAGATTTTAATAAACTTTTATCGACTTTCATAGAGTCGTTCAAAACTTTTTAAAACTTTGTAAGACTGTATAAAAGTCTGTATAAAAAACTTGCATAAACTTTTATCAACTTTTTTATTTTAAAAAGTTAACAAAAGTCATTAAAATTCTAAATTGAATACATCCTTACAAACTTTCATAAGCAATTCATAACAATATTAAACACTAAAAGTTATAGTTATAGAATTGTTCAAATAAAATATTTAAAAATATAATTATTTTTTCTTGAGAAATTAATATTTAAAAAAATATAATTACTAGTTGCATAAAATAAAAAAATTAATAATATATATAAAAATTATATTTGATATACTGTTAGGTATCAAGCAAAGAGCTATTGCTAACAACAACAAGGTGCTTCTCTATGTAGCCTCAAATTGCTATTGCGAACAATAGTTCACTATTCGTAATAGCATGTTGTTAAAAAGAAAAAAAAGAAAAAATATATTACGAATAAACATATGAATATTATGAAACATATAGTAAAAGTTGACGGTGATAGATTAAAAAAAATTACTCTATTCATGTATTTAGGAGAAAAAGTTTAGAAGTTAGGGATAAAAAGTTCATAGAAAAAAAAATCAAAATATACAAGCAACAATGAAATAAAAATAATATTATTTTGAATTTTTAGAGGAAGATTGTAAAGTTTAGGAGAGAGAAAAAAATTGGTAGAGTTTAGGTATGTAGAAAATATAGGATAATGAAGAAAAAATAATTTATTGAATTTAGGTATAAGGTTTATAAAGTTTAAAATTTTAAATAAGGAGAAAAAAATAGAGTTTAAAAGAAAATTTTGAAATCTTGGGGTTGGGGGTTGGATTTCAACTATTTATATTTGAGAAGGAAAAGTATATAAAAGTCTACAGAAGTTCTAAAATTAAAAAGTCCTTACAAATTCTTAACTTTTTGAATACCACGTGACTTTTAAAGATTCTTTAAAAGTTTTAATTGAATACCACATGACTTTTAAAAACTCTTTAAAAATCTTGATCGAATACCGCATGACTTTTAAATACTATCTAAAAGTTTGAATTGAATATCTCCAAACTTTTAAAGTTCATAAAAGTCTTTAAAATTCTATGAATGTCATGATTGAATACACCCCCTAAGTTTAGATTCAAATTTTACACATTCTAGATTATATGGTGTAATAAAACATTTTTTTAAGTCAACTAAAATGAAAGGATGGAGGGTATTGTATATTTCATCATCAAGATGATCGTTGACGTGATGCTAACATAACTAAAACCATGAATATTGACTTTTTGACTTGTGTCTGCATGCATGAACTTCCCCATCAATCACCGAACCAGAAATAAATGAGTCTTCAAGTTGCAACCCACACGCAAGTTGCTGGTGTGTTTTGTGGGGCCATGAGGATCGTCCGATCCTGAAAATTAATGAATAAGATAAATTGAAATGTGCCTTAATTGATATATAAATTTTTAAATATTTGATATTTAAACAAGGCCTTGCCCATATCATAGGATTCATAGGTCATCACCAATAGTAATGTGAAGGAGAGAGAATAAATGGAGTATTTACAGCAGGGAAGGGATTTTTGATATAAAATTGTAGGGCCCCGCTTGGAGAAGAAGGGGTGCCTTGGTTGCGTGTGCTGGGCAACTTGTGTGACTGGCGGGCGCGTAAAATCATCTGAATTTTTTTCTTTTTATATTTTCTCTCATATTTTCTTTCATACTCACACATGCAAAAACTTTTAAAAATTTACAACTATTGAAGATGCTCTTATACATGATCATAGTCATAGCTCCTACCTTAAAAGTTTGTAAAGATGGTAAATCACGTGATGTGTCTTAATTGATCTATAAACTTCTAAATATTTGTACTAGTGCCTATAGCAAGGTTAAATCTATACCCACTCTCTGCAACTACTAAGAAATCAGAACTTATAAACTTATTTTGATATGATTGATATGTTGGACTAATTAATATAATGTTTTGTGGTTAGAAACTTATTAGAGATGATTAATAGCAATCAAGCAAGGGCACATGGGATCAAAGGCTTTTTTCAATTCATTAAAATTTGTGTGACTGAGGTAGTTGGATTTAGTAACAAAAAGGTGGTTGGACATCCCTGGCTGGTCTACCATCACCAGCCACTTGTTGAGGACCCATCAGAATTAATGTTGGATAGCAGATATTAATTTCATGTTTATCAAGTTGGCCTGCAAGACTTATCAAGTTGCCTGCAAGAATGAGTTTGAATCTGCATTATACCTGACAACAATTTTTAAAAAAGATTTCGTTTTTAAGAGTGCTTTGAAAGCGATTGAAAGTGTTAAAACGGTAAATAAAGATAAATTTCTAAAGACGATTCAGATTGCCAAAGACCTTGTGATCGAACAGTATGTGGCTTGTAACAAAGTCAGTTGTAACAATTGTAAGAATTAGGGTTTAGATGATAGCTGCATAACTGGCTTAAAAGTGAAAAGGGATGATCATGGATTAAAATAGAACATGGGAATAACAATGAGTACTACACTCCCTGATTACAAATGGGAATAATGTTGCAGAAAAACAACAATTTCTAGCTACCAATGTAAAAAAGGATAAACAAAACATGTACAGAGGAGTTCAAAATTCTGCAGCTAATTCCAGGCTGATTATCATCTTCTGTGAGAGCCGTGGAGCGATTTTGGAGACCCTTCGAAAAGATCCAAGAGGAAGCTTTCCAAATCGTCTGCGGTGTACTTGATTTGCCTGTCGCTGATGTTAATTGTGTGCCTTCCCACGAATGTGCGATAGCCCTGGATGACATTCAGGGATGTTTTTATCACGAGATCATCGCGGAGCTGGGGATCAGGGACTGTCCATCCCGTTTGGTTCTTGTAAACCTCTTCAAACGCGAGGTAGAAGCTCTGCAGTCGATCTTTCAGAAGGGTTCTCGAGATAGAATTTGAGCCAGTATTTTGCAGCCCTTCGTCCCTGAGTAGAGACAGGATCGAGCTCCATGTGCCCCTTTCGTAGCTCCTGGCGTGCTGCTGGAACTTCCAGTTACACTTGCGAATCCAGTCGTCGCCCAGCACGGTTCTCAGCTCCGAGTTCTTCACCTTCTCGGCGATGTAATGCAGATTGTTCATCAAGAAAAGGTGTCTGAGGGCCTCGTCCTTGTACAGCTTCGACTTGGCCTCGAGGTTGCATTCCAAAACCGAGGTGAAGGATCTGAAGTGTTGAGCCATTGAAGAACTGCACGAGTTTTTTCTGCTGGCACTATCGTCTTCGCTGCTTGGACTCATTTCGGGTGAAATGGTGACCGAATCTTCTTTCTCCTCGTCCTTCAGGAGCTCGTTAAGTGTCCTGCTGTAATCCATGAGAGTTTTCATGTAGTTCATAACATATCTAGTGAGATGATGGATTCCACCCCCGGGGAACGCGTTGGCTGATACATTGGATGCCACCGCGTTTTCAAAATCCAGAAAAGTGGCCTTTGCACAATTGCCCAAACTTCTTATAACGTCCTGGCACTCCATCCTAACACATGATCCAGCCTCGTCGAAATACAAAGCATCGATTTCTGGCATAAGATCGGTGAGCACCTCGTACATGTCGAGTATCCGAATCAGCTTTTCTGGTTGGTTGGGGCCTATTGCCACAGCTTCACCGAAATTCAGAAGCTGCAACATCGAAGTTTTTGACGATTCTGCAAAGCAAACAGAACTTACTGATCCAAGCTCGCTGAAAATCTGATCACCTAGCCATTTCTCGCTTGCAAGATATATGCGCACGAAAATCTTGAAGGCTCTAACCCACCTCCTGATTTTGGAGTTGAGCGTGTTCCAATCCATCTTCTGAACATCCTCGATGCTCAATTTCTCCACTTCGAGGATGAAGAGACAATCATCCAAGGCGTCTTTTCTCACGTTGATATATGATTGACTACATTCCCTACCATAATTTGAATCAAACATCAAATTGGCAATGCATTTTAGGTCAGGAATCACGTCGGGATGAACCAATTCAATGATGTAATCCTCAGAGCTTCTGCTCATGCTATCCCTATTAACCACATCATCAACCGAGTCATCCCCAAAGGAGACAATCGAGCTCTCGTCCACAATATCTTCCTCGCTGGAACGGAAAGACATATGCTCTGGCTCGAAAGGCATCCGGTTGTGAACCAACAAATGCATAAACTCCTCTTCGAGCCTACTCATCGCTGTCTGCACAACATCATGAACCCTCCGCAGAAGCTCATTCTCTTTGCTATCTTTCTCGACACACAAACCCTCCAACTTCTCGACTAGCTTTCGAGCCTCATCCACACACCTCAGATACTCATACGCCTCTTCAGCCCCACAATCCCACAACATAGACTCTTGCCCCTCCCAACTCATGATCTTAGTCTGCAAACCGTTCAGCTGCTCCTCGAACTCACTGATCTGCTCCTCCTCACTATGCACCCCCTCATCACTATTTTCACTAGGTCTAGTTATGGAGGCCAATTGGGTCCCAAGATCTGCCAATTTCTTCCTAGCATCATCTGTCAAATCTGTTTTCGTCTCCAACGCTTTCGCTATGAGCTGCAATGCAGCAATCAAGCTCTCTTCCTCATCCAACACAGGGACTACTGGTTCACAATCTCCCATACTAACAAAACCCAATAACACACCAATTAGGATCACAAGGTCGGATTTACCCAGTAAACACCTTCGGGTCTTAACACCCCAAAAAAAACCAATAACACAATCAAATAGCCCAACCAATAACCTAGACCCCCTAAACTAAACCCTCAAGCTACCAAATCAAGATATATGCCCATGCTGCTAAGTTTTGGGTTTCTCCAATTGAAACAACAGCCAAAAGTACTAAGAGATGAAATACAACACAGGCCAAATCTCACAAAAGACAATTAAACCAAAAAGAAAGAAAGAAACAAGACAATATTTGGGATGATCTATAACATATTAACATCACAGACAATCTCTATTATATCAGGTAAATGTGAAAGCAAGTATAAGATACAGAATATGGAAAGAAGGGGAAAAGAGGGGAAAAAGTTGCAGACTTTACGGTTTAAAGAACTTTCACAGAACGAAGAAGATGAAAGCAGACAAATCTTGAAAGAACCCAAATAAATTCTTAATGCATGAAAGAAGAAATCGGCTCAAGTTTGAGCTATGTTTATACCCAGAAGAGAGCGGCGGAAACTGACGCTTCTAGACTGTGATGATTTGAAGGTAAGACTGCAAGAAAGAAAGGGTTCCTCTTCTTGGAGCTTTCAGATGAAATTTCGTGTGAACGACCCACGATTCAAACTTCCAATATTTTAAGTGCACCTTCACCTTGTGCTCTTGTCGCTGCCTTCTGGTTTCGCAATAACTTTTATATATCCCTGAAACTGTGCTGGGGCAATTACCAATTGGCGTTGAAATTTGACCAATTGACCTCCCACTCTGCCGGTCACCATTTAACATTGTGGGTTACGGCCTTACGGGAAATAATTGACTAGCGGACCAATTAGTTCAATTCCATTAGTTTTACCTTGCAAAATAGACTCATCACAATTTATATACTTTTTTATTTTTAGATGTAGTCTAGAGTTTCAACTGTTAAACAAATTTTCTTGTTGTATTGTAGGTACCTTTATTGGGTGCGACAATTAGTATAGAGATTTAAGGTTGTTATATATCCAAAACTAAGAGTGGAACCATTTACCTTTAGTCATTTACACTCAATCACACCCCCGAATTATCACAATTTACATACTGAATGTTTACAAATTGTGAACATTCAGTACGTAAATTTTGAACATTCAATATATAAATTGTGAATATTTTTTGAACTCTGGTCCACAGAATAATTTGTCATTCACTTCTTGGTAAAAATTATTTATTAATATTTTTTACTTTAGCTGATCAATTTAAATTAATTTATAAGTAATGTCATCAGATGAACTTTTGCTAAAGTATACTTTTTAATAACAATAATTGTGAACTTTTCAAATAATCAGATAAAAATAGTTGACTAGACTGTTCATACAGTCTCTCTTTCCTCTTATGGAGCATTATTACCATAATTACATTTATTTTGCTGGGTTATTTTAAATGGATGGTTTTGCTTTAAATGTTAACAAAGACATTGGCTTTTGTTTGGTTGGATGAGTAATGCCATATGACTATATGACCGTAAATGTTAAATGTCTTTGTAATTTTGTCATGTTAGGTTTTTAACAGATAATTATTACCATAATTGCATTTACTATTTTGTTGAGTTATTTCTAAATGGATGGTTTTGTTTTAAATGCTAACAAAGACATTAGATTTTGTTTAGGTTGGATACACAATGTTATATGACCATAAACGTCTTTGTAGTTTGATCATGTTAGGTTTTTTTTTTTCCTTTCAAATTTAACGAATAGTAATGCGATAATTTAACGATTGAATAATATATTCATATAACTTAGTGATTAAAATTTGTCAATATTTTTCTATTTGTATGTGTGTATCATTTTAGACGCTCCATCTTTGGTGGTGCACGTTAATTTGATATGTTTAGTCCTGGCTAAGTTATGATAAATTGTAACAAAGGGTAGACAGTCAGTTAGCCTATTATGCATTCTCATTGGATGGTGTAATTCTTTTAGTATTATTTACTCTATTATAAGATAGTATCTGTTCTATACTTTATCTCAGTTGAAGCCCAAAGAGTCAATGTCTGACCACTGAGGTTCAATTCTGTGACCTTTTATCACGGAGAGCCACAAAGGTGTCAGATGAGTACAATGTGCTTGACAATGTTTTTTTTGATAGTTTAATTTGAACTTTTAGTTTTTTTTTTTTTAGTTGTATCGACTCTATTTCAAGGTAGTATTCACTATTGAGGTTCAATCTTACAACATTCCCTTAAAGAGAGTCACAAATATGCCAACTGAACACAAGTTACTTATTTAATCGGTAAAAATAACATAAAAAATTAGACTCATGATCTTATTTTGTTAGACTCACTTTTTAAGTTATTGAAACAGTTGCATTACTTTATAACTCTATATTCAATGACAACTACATGTTTTATATTACACAAGTTATTTTGGTAAAAAATTCCATTCATCATAACACAATCTTACACCTAACTAATGAAGCTCAACTTGTCTTCATAATATCGATTTTAATTTATTGTAGCTCAACTTGTCTTCCTACTATCCACTTGAACGTATAGTTATTGATTCTTAACTTTAATGAGATTGGCCCAATAGCTCTGAATGACTACCCAACAACAATTATTATTACCCGGCAATAAATTTTAAAAATCATATAACGATTTTACAATCAATACAAATAAAATTATGGTGACGAAAAGTCGCAGTGGGTCCACCCATTTTGAACCGAAGTCCCCAGTTGTACGTGACGGAAAGTAAGATGTGAAAGTCAAGTCAACTTAATCATCCTCAATGTTATTTTATTTTGTTCAAGTAATTCAAATTATATTACAAAATTTGTCCAATCAACCAGTCCACATTGAAAAAATACATCCAAAATTTAGAAGATAAAAAAACAAAGGAAAAAAAAAAAAAGCCACAGAGGCAAAAGCACGTGGACCACGGGTGCATGATTAAAATTTGTTGTATTTTCGGGATACAATTCTTGTTATTTTCAAAAATGATGTTGTAATTATGTTGTCACGTTTACATATACATTATTCACAACAATTTGAGTAAAAAAAAAAACTAAATATCAACAATTTTACTTGTATGGGTAGCTCAATTGGCCACAAAAAAAAAAAAAGAGTTTGAGAAGAAAAACCAGTAATCAAGTCTCACTAGCGAGTGAAGGCCTTTCAGCTGAGTTATCATGATTTATATCCCTTGCAACCTCTCCTAGATGCTCTATCGGAGCGTGGGAGACATTTGAGTTGGAGATTCAACTTTTTTGGGAAGAAAAAAAAAACATTAATGGCCTGTTTGGTTGAGTGTAGTTTGGGATGAAGTTGAATTGCAATTCAGTGAATTCCCAAACTACACTGTTTGGTTGGGGAATTGCAATTCTGCAGAATTGCAATTCCCTCCAAATGCTGAATTGCAATTCATGGTGTTGGATATGGTACTACGGCCCATAAAGATATGAGGCCCAAAATATATGGTTATCCAGATCATACATGAAGCTCAATCAGAATTACAGCTTAGTCCAAGATCAACCCCGAATTAAATATTATTTGTATTGAATTATTGTATTGAATTATTGATGTAATATTATATTCCTGTGGGGTCAGGTCCTACACCTATATAAAGGACCCTAACCCTTCAAACTTATTCATTCGATTCATTCCCTTCAGAATCAATTCAAAGGCTAATCAAAGCCAATTCCTTGAGTTATCATTCGTAGATAGATTTTATTTTACAGCATTCCTAGAGTTATCATTCGTAGATAGATTTTATTTTATTTTACAGCAATCCAATTTTCATTTTAAGGTGGTGTTGGCCTGCCTTTGGCTACCCCGTAGTCATAAAACCAACATTAGCGCCGTCCGTGGGGAACGCTACAAAAAGCCGTGTTCTCCTTCAATAACAGAAATTATCAAAACTTAGCTAGGATTTGAACTCCTCTCTTCTTATTCAAATTGTAATCTCATTTCCATCAGACCACTATCACCTCTATGACATTCATCATCATGATGATTATCATTATACTATCATCATCTCATCAATCATCATCAATCATTAACAACGGCCGCCGATCACCAGAAGAACACAAGGCCGCCGATTCACCATCTTCAACCGGATATCTACTACGCCATCAACCAAGCTTTACCGTCGATCTGACGGACCACCGCCTCAACCCACGGAAAACGATCGACGGAGAGAGAGAAGGCCGGAGGCTCGTGGTTGCTGAGGTCGCTAAGAAGTAAGAACTCGCCGGGAAGAAGAAAAAGGAAAGAAGAGGGTTGAAATCGCCATAGCTGAAACCAATCCGCTATCCACCGCTGGGCTGCCACGCCATCGGAGTTGCCGCCTGGATTGCCTCGCTGGAACTTCACCGTCGTAGCTGCTGTGTTCACTGCGCCGACCTCCCTTCCAGCCAAAGCCGCCACCCGCCGCCATAGGCCGTCATGTTGCTACGCCACCGTCGAAATGGTGACTAACCGGAGCCAGCATGTCTGCGGCACCATCGCCCCCAGGATCGTTTTCTTGTAAATCGAGGCGTCGCTCGCTCCGCTATTGAAAAATCTCGGCCAAAGTAGCTGTAGTTTGAGAAGGGTGAAAAGCAGATAACAGAGGTCACTGGATCTCCTCATCGCTGATCGACGCTGCTGTTGTTGGTTGGGTGGAGTGACACCGAAGGCTACCATCATCTTCAAGCCGCTACATGGGTCACTGGATCTCATCGTCGCTGCCATCGATCGTCACCGTCGGAGCCGGTGACGGTAGCTGTGGTGAGATGATGGTGCGGCGGTTCAGGGACAGAGAAACAATGGAGTTGTGCAATAATTGATGATGACGAGGCCATGATGGATTGATGGTATACTTATTATTATTATTATTATTATTATTATTATTATTATTATTATTATTATTATATACAAGTCAGTGGAGAAGGTGGCAGCCACCATTAATATTATTATATAAAGAGAGAAAGGAGAAAGATGGTCATGTTGGTTTTCAGTGTTGGAATGGTTGGAAAGCAAAAGAAATACAAAGAAATAAATAAAAAAGAGAGTGGGAAGAATAAAAAAATAAATAAAGAAAAGGAAAATGACAAGAAAGAGATGGGAAGAAAAGATGAAGAGGAAAGGGAAGTTGTCGACAAAGAAATAATTAGGAAAAAGTAGAATGGTATTATTGATCATTTCTTTACCTTTTACATTATTTACGGATATTATATGATTATATCATATACTCCACCACATACATATATATTACATACTACATATTATACAATATAAAAAAGGCCTTGCGCCACTAGATCACTACATACATATTACATTACAAGCCGAAGGCTGCTATAGATTTTTTTTGAATATAATATATCCTAGATATATTGTAATATTCAATATATAATATATGGAATATCTTCTCCATATGTTCCTACTACTATGTTCTCGTAANTCATACATGAAGCTCAATCAGAATTACAGCTTAGTCCAAGATCAACCCCGAATTAAATATTATTTGTATTGAATTATTGTATTGAATTATTGATGTAATATTATATTCCTGTGGGGTCAGGTCCTACACCTATATAAAGGACCCTAACCCTTCAAACTTATTCATTCGATTCATTCCCTTCAGAATCAATTCAAAGGCTAATCAAAGCCAATTCCTTGAGTTATCATTCGTAGATAGATTTTATTTTACAGCATTCCTAGAGTTATCATTCGTAGATAGATTTTATTTTATTTTACAGCAATCCAATTTTCATTTTAAGGTGGTGTTGGCCTGCCTTTGGCTACCCCGTAGTCATAAAACCAACATTAGCGCCGTCCGTGGGGAACGCTACAAAAAGCCGTGTTCTCCTTCAATAACAGAAATTATCAAAACTTAGCTAGGATTTGAACTCCTCTCTTCTTATTCAAATTGTAATCTCATTTCCATCAGACCACTATCACCTCTATGACATTCATCATCATGATGATTATCATTATACTATCATCATCTCATCAATCATCATCAATCATTAACAACGGCCGCCGATCACCAGAAGAACACAAGGCCGCCGATTCACCATCTTCAACCGGATATCTACTACGCCATCAACCAAGCTTTACCGTCGATCTGACGGACCACCGCCTCAACCCACGGAAAACGATCGACGGAGAGAGAGAAGGCCGGAGGCTCGTGGTTGCTGAGGTCGCTAAGAAGTAAGAACTCGCCGGGAAGAAGAAAAAGGAAAGAAGAGGGTTGAAATCGCCATAGCTGAAACCAATCCGCTATCCACCGCTGGGCTGCCACGCCATCGGAGTTGCCGCCTGGATTGCCTCGCTGGAACTTCACCGTCGTAGCTGCTGTGTTCACTGCGCCGACCTCCCTTCCAGCCAAAGCCGCCACCCGCCGCCATAGGCCGTCATGTTGCTACGCCACCGTCGAAATGGTGACTAACCGGAGCCAGCATGTCTGCGGCACCATCGCCCCCAGGATCGTTTTCTTGTAAATCGAGGCGTCGCTCGCTCCGCTATTGAAAAATCTCGGCCAAAGTAGCTGTAGTTTGAGAAGGGTGAAAAGCAGATAACAGAGGTCACTGGATCTCCTCATCGCTGATCGACGCTGCTGTTGTTGGTTGGGTGGAGTGACACCGAAGGCTACCATCATCTTCAAGCCGCTACATGGGTCACTGGATCTCATCGTCGCTGCCATCGATCGTCACCGTCGGAGCCGGTGACGGTAGCTGTGGTGAGATGATGGTGCGGCGGTTCAGGGACAGAGAAACAATGGAGTTGTGCAATAATTGATGATGACGAGGCCATGATGGATTGATGGTATACTTATTATTATTATTATTATTATTATTATTATTATTATTATTATTATTATTATATACAAGTCAGTGGAGAAGGTGGCAGCCACCATTAATATTATTATATAAAGAGAGAAAGGAGAAAGATGGTCATGTTGGTTTTCAGTGTTGGAATGGTTGGAAAGCAAAAGAAATACAAAGAAATAAATAAAAAAGAGAGTGGGAAGAATAAAAAAATAAATAAAGAAAAGGAAAATGACAAGAAAGAGATGGGAAGAAAAGATGAAGAGGAAAGGGAAGTTGTCGACAAAGAAATAATTAGGAAAAAGTAGAATGGTATTATTGATCATTTCTTTACCTTTTACATTATTTACGGATATTATATGATTATATCATATACTCCACCACATACATATATATTACATACTACATATTATACAATATAAAAAAGGCCTTGCGCCACTAGATCACTACATACATATTACATTACAAGCCGAAGGCTGCTATAGATTTTTTTTGAATATAATATATCCTAGATATATTGTAATATTCAATATATAATATATGGAATATCTTCTCCATATGTTCCTACTACTATGTTAATATATGGAATATCTTCTCCATATGTTCCTACTACTATGTTCTCGTAAAAAAAGATGGGAACCCACGAAGACGAAGATCCCAACAGTGATTGAGGAAGGCAATAACAAATCCTCGAAGGCATAGCTTGCACGGTTCCTCGGAGTCGGACTTGCACGGTTCCACGGAGTCGGACTTGCACGGTTCCCCAGAGTTGGACTTGCACGGTTCCCCAGAGTTGGACTTGCACGGTTCCCCAGAGTTGGACTTGCATGGTTCCCCAGAGTTGGACTTGCACGGTTCCTCGGAGTTGGACTTGAATGATTCCTCGGAATTGGACTTGTACAATTTCTTAGAGTCGGAGTTACATCGTTCCTCAGGGATGGACCTGAATGGTTCCCTAGAGATGGACCTGCACGGTTTCTCGAAAAGCAGACTTGCACGGTTCTCCAATGGTGGACTTTCGTGGTTCTCTAAAAATCAGATTTGCACAGATCTGAGATCTACAGACAGTCAAATATATCAGAATGCAGATTTGTACGGTTCCTAGAGTCAGATTTGCACAAGTCCCTGGAATTGGATGTGCGTAGATCCAAGATTTGCAGCCGGTCGAATATATCAAGTACATCAATTAAGTACAATAAAAGGCGACGGTGTTCGATCTTCCCACCAAGAAAGGAGAATGAATAGTTCCAGAGATAGCGGGCGAGCAATCCTGAACAATGAGTCTCCTATCAAATGATGATCTACCCATCAAAGATGCCTTCGTACACAGGCAATGAATTGGATATTCCATCAAAGTTGAGAGAGGTAAAAGTTATTAAATGAGTTATTTATTTATACTTTTACGAGTTAATAACTCTTTTGTGAAAATATTACACTCAAATTATATGGTGGAAAAATAGATCCTATGGATTTCCCTAGACCCTACGGAGTCCTTCATTCAAACTGTAGAATGGAAATTGGACCATATGGAGTCCTCCATTCAAATTGTAGAATGGAAATTGGACCCTACGGAGTCCTCCATTCGAATCATAGAATGGAAAGCGGACCCTACGGAGTCCTCCATTCAAGTTATAGAATGAAAAATGGACCCTACGGAGTCCTCCACTCGTATTGTAGTACGGGATACAAATCCTAAGGAGTTCACCCATTTTTATTCCGAGGATATGCGACTCAGAACAAGTGGATACCCCTCTCGAAAATATATACTTTTATTCCGCTTCTTAGCGATGTCGCTTTTTAGCGATGAACATATTCCGCTTCTCAGCGATGAATCTATACCGCTTCTCAGCGATGGCGCTTTTCAGCGATGAATTTGTTCCGCTTTTCAGCGATGAATCTATACCGCTTCTCAGCGATGCCGCTTTTTCTATTCCGCTTTTCAGCGATGAATTTATACCGCTTTTCAGCGATGAATCTATTCCGCTTCTCAGCGATGTCGCTTTTCAGCGATGAATTTATCTCGCTTGTTAGCAATGCCGCTTTTCAGCGATGAATCTATTTCGCTTCTCACTGATACCGCTTTTCAGCGATGAGTCTATCCTGCTTCTTAGCGGTCAACATGTGTATCTTATATTCTTGTTCCTTAACAAGTATAAATTTGGGTGGTATACTAGCCACTTAAATGATATGATAAATTAGAATGATCTATCGTAAAAGGGTCGGGATACAACAAAATTATCCCTTAGAGAGAAGGTGGTTGATTATACAAAATTCTGATCGTATGGTCAAAGTGAATGGTAACCGGAACCATTCAAACTTATTGGTGGGCAAATTAGTAGTTCGGTTTTGGACCGAGGATGGCAAAGAAGGAGGATGGTAAATTGTAATCAGCTGCGGGCTGAGGATGGTTAGGAGCGCTCACAGAAACGGAGACCTGAGCAGTTGATCTAAGCAGCACTTAACCTTTTTGCTTTCATCTTTTATTTTGCAAATGTCAATGACAGTAGTTCATAAGAAAGGTTGCAACCTATTAGGAAAACAAGATTAATAGAAAACTAAGTATTCAGGAAAGGCATGCATTGCATCGTTTGCATTATTGTGGTTTTAAGTTTTGCAGGATGATATATGGTTGGCATATATACCACCCCCGGTTATTAATGCTATATTCTCTCACCTCTCGGTGATCGACACATACATACCACCCCTAGTGGTTACTATCTTTTCTCACCTCTCGATGATCAACATGCATACCACCCTCGGTGGTCGATATTATTTCAACCGCTCGAAGGCGATATTATTTCCGCTACTCGGCAAATGGTATTTTCTTAGCAAAAGGAAACTCATGATTGGAGAAGTTTTCCCCGATCCAGGACTGTGAGCTAATATCCATGGGTTATCTGCCACCAAATTGCTCAAATTGAACCCTTAACTCGGAAAGTTTTCACTTGGTCCTGAATCCTTGGATGTTCAATCTTCATACCGATAAGTTCTTGCATTCTTTGCACTCCTTGAAAATTTGTCAATATACAATGCAAGATCCGTGCTCGTTACCTGACAGAAGACTCATTTGAAGATCCAGCCAAAGGAAGCAACATGATTCCATAAACAATTCAAGAAGATCCCTCAAAGTCCTAAAGATTGCGCTCATGGTTGTACTCTTTTTCCCTTAGCTAAGTTTTTTTTCCCACTGGGTTTTTCTTGGTCTAAGGTTTTTAACGAGGCAACCAGCGTAAATCACACCCCTTATACTCAACTCGGACTCAAGGGGCTCAACATGGACTATTAAGATGTTCGTAGCAAACACAGACTTGGTATTTGTTTTCTACTTTCTTATGCCATCACTTCATGAGCCACAAGAAAGTGAGGGACTGGATGTTGGATATGGTACTACGGCCCATAAAGATATGAGGCCCAAAATATATGGTTATCCAGATCATACATGAAGCTCAATCAGAACTACAGCTCAGTCCAAGATCAACCCCGAATTAAATATTATTTGTATTGAATTATTGTATTGAATTATTATTGAATTATTGTATTGAATTATTGATGTAATATTATATTCCTGTGGGGTCAGGTCCTACACCTATATAAAGGACCCTAACCCTTCAAACTTATTCATTCGATTCATTCCCTTCAGAATCAATTCAAAGGCTAATCAAAGCCAATTTCTTCTTTCTCCTATTTTGATTTTCAATTCATTCTTGTTTCCAAACATCAATTAGGTTTCCTACTTATCATTTTTGTCCTCTGTTCCTAGAGTTATCATTCATAGATTTTATTTTACAGCAATCCAATTTTCATTTTAAGGTGGTGTTGGCCTACCTTTGGCTACCCCGTAGTCATAAAACCAACACATGGGGTACCCCCCATGAATTGCAATTCGGTGGAGAGGAGGGGCAATTGTGTTGGTGTAAAGACAATTTTGCCCCTCCTCACATACCCTTTGTCTTTTTTTTTTAAATTTAAAAAAATTATTATTATTATTATTCTTTTTTAAAGAATTATTATTATTATTATTATTATTATTATTATTATACTTATTATTATTATTGTTTTTGAAGGAATTATTATTATTATTATTATTGAAGGAATTATTATTATTATTATTATTATTAGTATACTTATTATTATTATTATTATTATTATTACTACTACTACTACTATTACATAAGGGCATTTTAGTCATTTTATCGTTTCTTACCTTTCAATTCCATGTACTCCTATTACTGCATACCAAACACTGTAATTCCAATTCCTACTTTATTCATTGAATTGCAATTCCACCGAATTACAATTCTTTTCCTCCTTAATTCCCTCCTTCCAACCAAACACCTGTAAAAAATGCAATAGTTCTTGTTGTTCAGAATTCAAATACGTTTTAGCCACCTCTTTTGATTAATACATAATAGTCCCGTCTTATCATTGACATTTTTTACACGGCCTTAGCCTTTAATTAGTTTAATGTGATATTATTGTTAATTAATTAATATTTAATAAAATAATGTAAATATATAGAACAAAATAATAAAGGACCATAGTCCATAAATAATTTATTTTTCAAATTCTGTAGGGACGATATTGACGCATATAAATTATGGGTGACCAATTTTGAAACATAACTAACCTGTTTAATTGATTTCACACTAATGGGTTAATTTTACATATTGGTAAAACTGTCAAAATATTTGTTGCTTAAGTTTGCCGACGCAACACAAAACAAGACATTTATGTTCTAGCCCTTTTGGCCAAATAGATATATGTGTGGGATGACGTGTGATGTATTTATTCAATAGTTTGGATTTGAGTTTACGTTAAGCAACTTCCATACGTATTTAAGAGTTATGACTTGTTAAAAGCTGGGTCATGTACTAATAACGTTCAAGAGTGGCATGACAGGTTTACTTAAGTTACTCGGATAATTAGTTTGTGTTGGGCAATGGCCCAAAAAGGCTAAGTCTAGTACCTGGTGACTGGGGAGATTGTATGCGGAAACAAGTAAAAGTCCCTAAAGGTTAAGTCCAGAATTCAAATTGTCTCGAATAATATGATAACAGTCTATAAGTAAGAAAATAAGTTGTGTATTTACTATTAGCTATAGCTTTTGGCATGAGTGGTAAGCGCTTGATCATAACAGTTTTATTAAGAATTCAAATTTATCTCTATGTGAGGATTGTTAATTGATATCTTTAGTTTGATCCGATCTGCTATGAATAATCTAGATTGGTTTATCTCTTTAAAGTTCTTTGTTAGCAAGAGTTATAAGACAATCTTCACGTATAATGTGCTTTTAGATAATGACTGCGAGCATGAGGCCAACCCCTAATTGAGTTCGTCAAGTAATTAATTTAGTGATTTTACAATGTTCCAAGTTTAATTACTTTTAGGAGTTACTTATTAGCTGGACAATAACAGCCCAAAACACTAAATTTACGAAATTTTTTATAAATCAAAGAATTTGATGGGGGTGTTACAAGTTGTTAAATTGTCGCTTTCGCACGTACCAAACTTTAATTGGAGCAAAGAAACGTTACGACCCACAAATAATTGACGAAAAAGAAAAGAAGGAAAGCCCCTACACTGCACGGCTATTGATTATCTGTCTTGACTGGTTGATCAATGATTTTGACTTTTCCCAAATTTTTACAAGGGTGCGGGCCACATTGCATGTGTTAGAATTTTAATTGACGGGCCCACGCGGCCCATTTAGTCTCCAATTTATTTCCACATGCTAATCAACATTTTTAAAAACACTTTCCATGTTACCTATTCCCCAATCCAATTAAGAATCCTGTTCGTTAAGAACAGTTGAAACGACGAATTTTTCCGTAAATTAAAGTACACACAAACAACAATTGATAATACTATGATTTGGGAAGAGGTTCCCCTCTCAAGAATGATCTCAGAAGCTGCAATGCTGCTCTGGGCTTAAACAAAGGCACTTCATGTCCAGCTCCTCGTACCGTCGCAAACGTTAGCCCTTTGTATACTTCAGTCCATCCTCCGACCTTATTTAAAATCATCAAAAAATTTCAAATTTTTATTCGGGGCAGATTAAAAAAAAAAACAGACATTTAGACGTACTGACCTGATTTTTGATATACCAAGGGTACCAGGGAGTTGTGACATGCAATTTAAGTTGCGCTATAGAATAACGTGTTGCTGTCACTGGCACTACTGAATCTACATCGCCACTGCAAATAAACCATTCAATGATTAATGAACATGCCAAAGAACAATTGAAGGATATGTTCTGTCTTATCATTAATATGATATTTATATATAATGTAATTAAGGTTACCTGAAAACCCAGATTCTCAAACCGGCGGCGATCAACTCTCGGTAAATTGGGAGGATTGAATCGTCGGTATCATTCCAATTCCGGTTTAATGTTTCACTGTAATAATGAAATGGGCATATGGTTTATATCAGCCATGATAATAAGACTAAGATTATATGTGCAACTCCAACCAAGTTTATTAATCACAAGATTACAGGTTTCACTTTTAGTGGGAGCAACATATTCATATTATTGATTTGAACGGATCACTATGAATAACTTAGACTAGTCCTTTACTAATTAGGGTTACAAGATAATATCAGATTTACGCAATAACATCAAGTAGTTACTGGTTATAGTGCAACTCCAATCAAGTTCAGTTACAAGTTCTACTTTCAGGGGGTTGATTTATTGTCTTTGAACTGATCACTATGAGTAACTTAGGCTAATCTTTTACCAGCTAGCTCTCAGTGGAACTGGACTATTATCTTTGAACTGATCACTATGGGTAACTTAAGCTAATCTTTTATCAAGTCACAAGACGGGGTTAACACAATGCACATCAGATCCTAATTAAGATTATTATTTGCATGAGATTTGAATGGATTGATGAAGATTAATTACCTGCAGGCTGTCCATTTGTATGGGATTCTTGTGGTGTTAGCGTGCATGGCTTTCTGGACATCGGGACGGTTGTAGTAAATTTCAGCGTATTTTTCAGTGCAGGGGTCGTAGCCGGACAATGGCCGGAATGCGCGGCGAGGTTGATGGGGAAGGCGCATGTGGTGGCGGGTGGTGGCGCCGGCGGCGAGTGTGGAGCCGTCGGAGTTGTTACACGGCGGCGCGTAGATGTTGTACTGGTCGATGTTTCCGAACTCCTGGTCCATGGCGTAGTAGTAGAGCGACTCACACTCGTTGGACTCTTTCTGTTGCCGGAAGTTGCACGTGTTCACCAGCTGCCGGTAAGTCTTGTCGGAGATCATGGCGTGGCTCCACCAGTACGTCACCGTTCCCAGGTTGTCGTGGTAGTTGTCTGTAACTGCGTTCCCCACCTGCATTCATATATGGTTAATTCATCAATCCGTGAAATTGGTCAGATCAACATAATTTAGGTCATAAAATTACTTTCATAATATGTCACAAATTATATTGATCTGACTCGCATCGGGACTTAAGAGACTGTCTCACACAAGTTTTTATAATCCTTAAATAATCAATTGAAAACGAAGTAAATTTATGGCATTTGGATTTACCATGAAGCCTTTGATCTTTATCGGATGCTTGGAATGCGCATTATAGTGCACAATCTCTCTGGCGAGCTGAGGAACATAATGGCCGGCGTAGCTCTCGCCGGTGAGATACACATCCCGGCCTTTGTACGACGGGAAGCGGTCCATCCATCTTATTAGAAACTGCAACGAGTCCTTTGCTGAAACAATTCAATGTCCTCATTACACAATAAAATTTTGACATATAACCAATAATGGATAAAAATCACTAAACATGATATTTAGTTAATGTAATGCTAGCTAAATTGGTTAGATGGTTGGTTTAGTAATTAACGACTAAGTTCTAAATTTTATTTTTCATAGAGGGCCTATTAGCATATTTTAGTTTGAGCTGCTGGCAGTATGAACTTTATCTAATAATCCAAATTGGCATAGTTCATGACTCAAAAAAAAGACGATTGAGTAAGTGAAACATATTATATTGTTTAGTGCATTTTATTTCTTGTGGTTTGTGAATTATGTAACATTAAAGGATCAACAAAAAGTTACGGAATACTTACTATTTCTTGTGCATTATAAATTGAGTTCTACTAGATGAATTCTCAAATTTTACTCTTTGATGTAGCTGGTATTGATAAGCTATATTTTTTAAATAAATCTCAATACAAGTGTCTACGTCAAAGATTTTATATGTGTGACTAAAAATTAAGAATAGAAAATAAAAATACATATATTCCATAATATTTTCCTTTCGAATTATGGATAGGCAGGATAGCCATGATTGATGGAGTAAAGTCAAGTCGAGTACCACGTACCGTCCGTTCGATCAAGATTAGGACTTCGGATGGACATAATAAATGGATGGTCATACAAGAACACAAAAAATCTAGGACCTACTAGGATGCTACAAAATACACAATTCAATTAAAACCTAAACCGTACCAACAATTATAACAAACAGACAAAATATGAAGATAAATGGGGGTCGCAATGAGGTTATGATTACAACTATAATTTGACCAATTTTTTTTAATCAATTATTATCAACCATCATATTATATCAAACACAACATAATCAAAATAACTGAGTCGAGTTAAGTTAATTACCAGTGCGATGGTCTCCTGTATTGAGAAGATCAGAAGATCGGTTGGTATAAGAGAAACCGACACCGGCCGGGGTTTCGAGGAAGAGCAAGTTGACCTCCGTATTCCATGAGAATTTGTTGAGGTAAAGCCCAGAGGCGGTTTTGTTTATCCTAAACGGTCCGATTTCTTCGGATGCGCCATAGGCCACGGAGGAGCAACCCGGACCTGATATTTTTGGTAAAGAAGACAGAAACATTAGTGTAACGTTAAATTATACAATTAGATTCTACACCAAACCAGGTCCCACACAAGAATCTCTGCTCGTAATCAGACGGCTGAGATCAGCTCTTGTGGATTGATCTCATCCAAATCTTGACCAATATTCTCATTTCCATTTTACATACATAATTCCCTAATAACCCATACCATGCATTATGTGTAGTACCGTCCCATTTCAATCCATGTTAGTGCAAGCAAATTATGAAATATAATATCCTTATCTCCACTACTAGTTTTTCACTTTTGGAGGCAAATTCCTATCGAGATTGTTGGATAGTTAACTTGTAATCACAAAATTTTAAATTTGACTGTTTATTGACTTGGTTTGAGCTCGTTAGCTATAACAACTTAATCTGATTTATTCCTAAGTTGGAGAATGTGCATATAATTATCTGCATGGACAGTTCAACTGGTCACAAGTGTAAAGTTTAGGAGTGAGGGAAATGAGACATTATAATATTATTGGTTTAGTTTGGTTGGTAAGAGGGGGAGTTAAGGTTGTAATGAGGGTGATGAGGAACACAAAATAAATGTGGTTTTTGAAAGTGGGGAGGTAGTTGGTTTAAAGCATTCATTTTTCTCTGGCAATTGCATGTAAAATATAAATGCATAGAGAATGAGAGAGAGAGAGAGGAGTAGAAAAAGGGTAATCTATTTTCTTCTCTTTTTTTTTAATAAATTAAAAAATATATATATATTTTTCTTTTGCAGTTGTAGGCTGGGGTCATGAGAGTTGGAACGTATTCATGAGGTTTGTAATTGGCCCATCGGTAGTTAGGTCAGGACTCATGATTCTGTCTTTCTAGGAAAGGCCAGCTCGTACTGTTATTAGCACACCCCCACCCTACCCTCACCCCAACCATTCTTGACCCACTACTCGTTACACGACCGACTAATCTTGTCAAATTGTTTACTTAGTAATCATAAATTAAAAGCAAGTTTGATTTACATGAGTCAGTCCATGTTGATCTTCTTTGTTTAAACTGATCAATTATTGATAACCTATGTAAATTCATGTATTTATGATTGATTGTCGACTAAAATTAGAAGACAGGATTTACCTAGTATGCACCACACCATTTGTTAGTGGCAGCAAGTATATTAAGAATATAAAAAAATCTCATTATTATGTATCATGCAATGGCTAAAAAGCTGGGTTAAGAGGTCAACTAAAAATTTAAGCAACAGTTTAAAGATCTTACCTCCATTAAGCCAAACGACGAGAGGTTTGGACAGGGGTTGAGACTGGGCTTCCGTGAGCCAGTAAAACAGCGCGCGGCCGGCGGTTTCGTGGACGGTGACGTACCCGGAGTACTGCCGGAACGCCACCTTGGGCTGTCCGGGGAGCGACACTATCCTGTCCGCTGCGGCGGCGGCCGCTTCTTCTTCGACGGTTGCGGCAGCTCTGCCGGTAATATGCAGGAGTAGCAGAAGAGTGAGGGAAAGATACATAAGAGACGCCATGATTTTCATGGCGAAGTGGGCAGCTGCGAGCTTTAAAGAAATGAAAGGCAGTAGTTAGGTTGGTGCAAGCTGGGTGGGGGATAGAGTGTTTAGTCTTTACTCCCTTGTTGTCTGTGAACACTGTGATATATAGCCGCTAGCTGCCTGGCTTATCATGGTCAGCTTGATTTTAATAGGAGAGAGAGAGAAAACTATAAATATAATCTTTGATTTTTGGGTTTATGGAATATTTATTTCATCAAAATTTAATGTATTTGTTTTTATTTATTTAATATCCAAGCAAAGGGACACACTGAAAAAACAGCTAGACAACTGTTGTACTTAAAAATTATAAGTTTGATTTTTATCAATATTTTTCTGATAGAGTATGTCACACATGGTATTTCTAGTGTGATTATTACACAAGAACAGAGCTTATTCAGTGTATATTCTCAATTAGTGACTACTGATTTTGATAGTCAAAAAATCTATTGAAAGCTAAATAGAGATGATTAATAACTAAATGTAAACTCCATTCTGGGATGTTGAGAGAGAGGTACTAGAGGTGACCGGTTGATTTGAGCTATATGGAAGACCGCTCGGATCACTTGCCCTCGACTTGGACTCGAGGATGACAGGAGCTATAAATACCCCTTTTAATGGTGTAAAAAGGGATTCCCAGAATTCTAAGAGTTCTAGGCAATTAATGCCGACATTATTGCTTTGAGTTTCCTTTGTGTTCATGTTACTCGTTCTTTCGAATAAGTTCAATTATCGGAATTGTTGTATTGGAAAGCGTCAACTAGTCTAAAATCATAAAATT
The DNA here is from genome assembly GCF_003576645.1 of Ipomoea triloba. Classification (NCBI taxonomy): domain Eukaryota; kingdom Viridiplantae; phylum Streptophyta; class Magnoliopsida; order Solanales; family Convolvulaceae; genus Ipomoea; species Ipomoea triloba. Next base: position 1,055,725 of record NC_044918.1, read on the forward strand.
AACGGGATTAATTCAAATGTAGTTTATAAATTGCGTTCACCAAGTTTGACTTCTTTTATTTATTTATTTATTTTCCACAAAAAAAAGTGATGCATGGTTTACAAAGTTTTAAGGTTAATAGTTTAATTTGTTTACCCACTACCCATATATGTTGTTGGGTTAAGAAAATTTGGTTTTATTGGCATGCAATATGTAATATAGATCAGGAAAGAGCACACGACCTGCTCACTATCTTTTTGTTTTATTTGTTGAGCATTTCAAGGTTGATGTCCATTTGCATGTTTCTTCATGTTACTGAATTTAACACGTCCCACTAAACTAACCAAAATTTACAATATTTCATGATATATTTTATATATGTCATATTTTTGTTAGTTTATCATTATATATCTTAGATTCAATAAATTCGCTCTCATGTTTAAAAAGAAGTAAATTGATCAAGGGACAAGAAGGTATGTGCAATGAAACTGGGTATGTGCCTAGCTGTGCTTTAAACACAGTGTATAATTATAGATTTTATCATGTTAAAAAATTAATTATACTCTAATATTATCTATTGTTTTATTAAAAATTCAACCGAACCATACATAAAGCGTTACATTTTTTTTTTGGGTAGTTTATTAAAAGATATAACAAATGATGTCGAAGTATAATTTCATTACTCACAAAACATATCACAATACCTTTATTGTTTCAAAAAAAAAAATATCAGAATACCTTTATGTACACACAACCAAAAATATATATAAAGTTATAAAACTTGTCTTTATTACTTTTATTATAACTATTTTTCATAACTATTTTTAGGATGAGGTTAAAAAATCGCGGGAATCTTCCCATTATTTCCTCTGTCTGTTGAATGATGATTGGCAGATAGACAATTTATTTATAAAAATATTATTTGGATTTTCTTATCCCTTGCGGATAAGACCGAAATAGGAGTCAGGGGAAATAGCCTTTTAATTTGTCTTCACTCCTCTCATCATTCCATTTTGTTTTCTACCATCCATATCCGCGTAATAATATATGTATGTATGTCACATTGCATAAAAAAAAAAAAAACATGCCCCCACATCTTGTAATAATTAATAATAATAATAATAATAATAATAACTTATCCCCTAAATTAAATACCATATCAATTGTAAGGGTGTGCTTAACTTTAACCTAAGCAAGCTTGAGTTACATTGAACTTGATTATTAGCTTAAATTGAGCTGGGCTCACATTATAGTTAGGGACGAAGTCAGTATGACAGCATCTACCCTGATTATAAGAGCTGTGAGTTAAATAATTAGGGAACAAATTTCAACTAAATTGATCAGACATTTATTTCAACAAAATTGATCAGACAATTAATTTAGTAATTGGCTAATTGCCCATGTTCACAAGCCCATCAATAATCAAAGCAATAAAAGGATTACAACATATTTGCAGGCTTGGAGTGTTGATCAATTTGTTTACTGCAATTTGGTAGATCAGAGGAGCAGATGAGATAATAGTAGTATAGTATACTTTTGACGATATGATATCGGGGATCGCTTGGAACTCACGTCTTGTCTAAAAGATTGGATCTCTGACTAATCCTCAGCACGTACACTGTATACACACTATGCAATTGCATCATCCATCCACACGTAACCATTAATGTCAACTGTGTACTGGCCGGGAATGATAGTTTGCACTCTACTGTAATGAAGGGGAGACCCCTCGTGGGGGGTTATTATATATATTAATCTCTCTCAGCTGCCTCCATTGACTCAATGTTGCTTCGTAAATTGTTAAGCTTTGGCTTTGACTGTTGCATTACTTGCTTTAATTTCTGTACTACATTACGTCTTCAATTCGATCATGTCAATTCGCATTCGTTTCAGTCCTTTCTAAGTGTATCAATCTGGTTTCTAGTTTGCAACTTTGCATCCATGGTCTGTCGTATCACTCGTATGACTGTATCTATAGTTACAAGGGGTCAAGGGCCATGGCCCAATTTGGCATGAGGGTTGTAAATTAATGGCCCGTCCCGTCCCGCCCCCTACTTAGGTAGGGTGTGGGTTTCAAAAATAGCAGCTCACCAAAGACATGGTTGTTTTTGTCCGTCCCGCTTAAGTAGGGACTTTATCGGGTCACGGGCTCTGGTCCATCCAGCATCGACGACCCGTTTAAACATCTCTAAGTTCATATCGTTTGATTACTGAGCACCTCAAGCCAAGTTCAACATCACACAACCTCAACTAATTGTCATTTGCCTTGGCATTTGGCCACACACCTATGTCATTCTCGCTAGACAATTGTTACATAGCTCAGGCAATTGGCCACATGCCTCGATAAATCCCTCCTTATCTCTATGCCCATTCAGGCGTGTTACCTCTAGACTTCTAATTATTCCCCTACAAGTTATATCATCGACTAAGATTCACCTTACATTTTGGGTCTATCCTAAATGAGATTAAGATTATGTACATTATGTTCAAAAGAACATTATATAATTTGTTAACCGATAATTGATTAATAATCGCAATATATAATCATATCTAAGCCCAGTTGTAAAGCTTGTACTCCGTAGTAAATAAAGAAACTCTTGATTTGGGTCTGCATTTTTTAAAGAAAATAAATAAAGTAAAAGAAAGTCCATATACAGGCCCGCGAAATAATTGGACCAATGATAACAGCTGGCAATCGCCGTTTGCTTTAACGGCGTGGGAAGACGGCGGCGATCATCTAGACATTTTCTCATTATTTAATTCCACCAACGCCCCATTTAATCGACCGTTGAACCCCCAACGGTCATCTTTCAAAGATTCTCCCCTCTCCATTATTAGCCATTATTCACTCTACTCTGCTATATATAAATCTGCACTAATCTCTCTCTTCCACATTAATTCTCCCACTGTATTTCAACTGATTATAATGGAGATGACGCAAGAATCGCCGGTTCAGATAGAAAACGCCGCCCCTAAACAGCCGGCACTCCCGCCGGTTCAGAAAGAAAACGCCGCCCCGATGCAGCCGGCACTCCCGTCGGTTCAGAAAGAAAACGCCGCCCCGATGCAGCCGGAACTGCCGCCGGTTCAGAAAGAAAACGCCGGCCAGAAGGAGGAGACACTGCCGCCGGTTACCAAGCCGAGCTTATGCAGCAAAACCACCTTTCCCGATCGTCTCAAGGTTCCCAAGGCATTCAAATACCCTGAAAGGTAATAGTCAACTTTAACCGAGTTTTTTTTCTTTTATTTTTTACCAGTAAAATTCGTAGTCACTATTAAAAGGTATGCTTCAGCTAGTATTATAACTTGTCAAAAGATTTAAGAAAATCGGTTGATGTTATTCATCGCTGACTCGTCGAGGGTAAAAAAATAATTCATTTTAAAGATCGAACTTGTAATATTATGATTACAACCTGATCAACTTGATTACTAAAAATTTAGGAAAATTCACCTATGCTATTCATAGCTGACTCATTGAGGGTCAAAAATAAATCTTATTAGGAGTTGAACTTGTAACATTATAATTACTAACCTGATCAACCTGGTTGGGTTTTCAGCGAGTTTCTTTTTGTTGGTTGATCTTAGGTTGTACGATGATGTTTGATTGATCTGAGGTTGTTGTATGATAACAGGTACACAAGTCCAACTGATCAAATGATGTCCCCTGTTTCCAAGCGACTCTTCGGCAACGGAAGAATCAGAAAGCCAGCCACCGCCGACGCCACTGCCGCCACCGCGCCGTTACCTCCTTCCGGCAATCCTCCGAAGCCCGTCAAGATTCAACCCCAAGCTTCTCGAAACTTGATATCGATAGACACTTAGCTTTAACACACAGTGTATCACTGTGCTGATGAACAAAATATTTCTTTGTTTTCTATTTTTGTTTTCTAAAAATATATGTATGTCGGAATCAACGGTTGTTATAACGACAACATTCTTGCTTTTCCGAGAATAACTACCACGTTTCCGAATCATCAAAACGTCGTCGTGGAAGTACAAAAAGCCGTTGGTTGCGCGGCAAACAAATGAGCTATGGGCCTAAATGGCCGCTAAGCCGTTCTTCAAATATACCAAACAAACAAAACCCTAAATCATCCATTTTTTTTCAGTTTTACTTTCTATGATGAATGACCTAGCTAAAAACTAAAAGCCTAAAATCCCCTAATTCATAATAACATTAATAATAATAATAATAATAAGAACAGTAATTTCTTCTGCAAATCTTGAATTCTTCGCGTTCTAGTGTACCCACCCCAATTTCTGATTGAAGATTCAAGGGTTTGGCTTTGAATGTTAGGTATGTTAAATTTTCTTGAAATTTCTTGGCGTAAACAATTTATATTGATTGTGTTACCCTGGTGTTTTGGTTCCAGAAATGAATACCAATTAAGATGTTGAACGAATGGATTGGTGTTCCATGCATGACGATGTTGGTTATTTTGTTATAAACATAAACGTAAAGGCATGAACATATTTCGTTTTCGTTTTCTTTATGTTTGTAATTTATGCATATCTGCAAAATTTGATGGGAAGAAAAGGATGTCAAATTGTTGGTATGTTAGTGTTGGTGTTCTGCCTTTATTTCATTCTGTAAAAAGGTTAATTAATCATTTAAGAATGACAAAAGAGCTAAGGTTAATCATTTAAGAGATTAGGACCTGCTAACATATGTTGTAGAAGGAAGATTAATCGTTTAAAAATGACAAAAGAACTATGGTTCTGCTTAATGTAGTAATGGTTAGGGAGGAAAGTTGTAAGCATAATAAAGAAAGTGGTATGCTTTCCTAGGATTCATAGATGGCATTGAACCATAGAGTGGGACTAACTCAATAGAGTTTTGATCAGGTTTGATTATTTTTTGTGCTGCATTGGTATTTACACTCTTGGGGTGGAACTAATTCAATTGAGTCTCGATTGGGTTTAGGTATATTTCATTTTGTATTGGTATTTGCACTTTTGGAGTGGGACTAGTCCGATTGAGTCTTGATAGGATTTGCTTATTTTCGTATTGTACTAGTGTGAGACTAATCCAATTGAGTATCCGTTGGACTTAATTATTTTTTGTGCTGGACTGATATCACGGAGTGGGATTAATTTAATTGGGTTTATTTTTTGTGTTGCATTTGTATTTGCAGTCGCGGAATGGACAAATCTAATTGAATTTTGAGAAGAGTGGGAGATAAATGGGGGAAGAGCAACATCCAAAGAATGAGCATAGAGATGAGGAGAAACAACCTGAATCTGGGGACAACGACAACAACAATAATGATGGTATGCTGGATCGTACGGTGTCGATTTTCTCTATAGCGACGTCACCGACACCGTCACCAAAGTCGCCGTTCGGCCACACACCGCGGTGGAGCATGATGAGCGGATCTCCCGGGTCGGCCCGATTAGCCGGTCAGCTTTCGTTCCCCGACCACCCCTTGCCCTCGCCGGACGCCTCGCCGCTGCAATCGCCGTCGCGCCGAAGCGGAGACCTCCCGCCGGGCTACGATCCGAAGCGAATTCCCTCCTCGATCTTCTCCAGAAAATCCGGGGCGGGCGAGAATTGGAGCGGCGCCTCTAATGAATCGTTGTTTAGTATCCATGTCGACAATGGGAGCTTTACGAATGTGGGGGAGCTTAGTGAGAGAAAGAGCCTCTCCGCCGCCCTTTCTCCTCTTGCGGCAGCAGCGGATTGCGATGCGAAGGATGTGAAAATGTCGGATGTGTCTCAGGTGAAAGGGCTGGTTGAAACTCCAAAGCCACCAAGTTCGGGAAACGCCACTCCCAGTTCTCAGGCCCTTTCTCCGTCTCCCACAAACTCCAACGCTCCTCAGATTGCTACTTTCCAGTCCCCCCGCATGTCTACTGGCAGTGTAAACAGTTGCCAGTCCTTTGCTTTCCCTGTGTAAGTTCTCTTCTACTTGTTTGAACCAGTGTTACAAAAATCTCGCCTAAACATCAACTAACCATCTAATGTACGGAGTATCACTTTAATCAATGATCTAGGTTGTTTGCCAGCTAGGCAGCCGAGCAAGCCATCTAAGCCACGCCTAGGTGATGATCAATCACCCAGGCCTTTTAGGCACATAATAGGCCGTCTAATCGACAGATTAATAATTGTTCTCATTTTTTTTTAAATGAGTTATTTCACTCCAAATGACATCGTTTTGAATAAAATAATTCTAAAATTGTTCAAACTCTAGATTTTTTAGATTAGTATATCATATATTAGTATTAAAAGTATTAAATAGTTTATAATTATATAATCTTAAAAAAATAAAAAATACCCGGACACCTAATGATTTTTTCTACCATGATTTCAGCTAAAAGTTCGGAAGTCATATGTCTCCTATAGTTAAAATATTGAATGCATGATTTCTAAGATTTTAAGTTTTCAAGAAATAGAGATAACTGCAACCGAAGTGATCAGACTATTAAGTGACTTTAACCTTATTGATTTAAACTGATCTGATAATTTAAGTTGATTTATGATCTTCTGTCCGTTAAACTCAAAATGTCAAAATAACATCATCTGGTAGTGGTTTAGTATTTCACTTGTCACTGGAAAAAAAGGTTTCAAAGAATTTGACGGATAAAACTTGTTATTGATTGCAGATTGGTGAAGGATGTTAGTAGGAATCCAGGGGCTCAACCCCAACCGGAACCACAATCTCAACCTGAAACACAGCCGCCGCAGCCGGAGAGGGAGGCTACACCGCCGGAAACTCCAAAAGAAACGTCTAAAGCAGCAGAGCCGAGTTGCTTTACATACTTCTGTTGTTGTTGGCCACGCTGCTGTTGATGTATATAGGCTTTTTTTTTTCTTTATTATTTGTGAAATATTGTTTATAAGTTGTGCAGTATGTTCTCTTGATTGTTAATGGTGGCTAGAAAAGTTTAGGGCTTTGTAAACTATTGCAATGTTTTCTTTAGGAAATGTAATATCTACGGTAAATAGCAAAATATTTCTATGAGCACATCTATCATTACTCATTGGCAAAACTTCCAAATTCTAGGCAATTACACTCCCCAATCGAAAATTATACTCTGAACCGTGGTACACAATAAATACATTGTGGATCATAATCATGACTAATACTGCCGTTGTGTTTGAAAGAAAACTGCAGTTACGCGGAGGAGAGATCGTTTCATCTGTTCAACACACTGCAGTTTCAGTTTAACACAACTGTAGTTCCAAACAAATGAAACAGCTTCTGTTCTGATCAGCTACGGAAAATTTTCGTCTCTAGGTGAAAATTCATCGCTAAAGTGATTATTTTGAAGCTCAAATAATTGTAAGAGTTCGGCTAAAGATTCCGTGAATCGAAGTGGGACCTGTTGTGATTTATAAAATCTGTTCTATTGTCTGTTTGCGTTGCATTTTCAGGTGAAAGGAATCCAGATTTCAATGGTCTCTAATTTGGATTGGGTTCTCAAATACTCTTTTTGGGCCTTCACCAATTATTTTTACCATACCTAAACTCATAACTTAGTTTGGGCTAATCATCTAGGCCCAAATATTTGCCCAACACCAAATAGTATTAATATTATTATTAAATTGATAGAGTAAATACGCAGTTATCCGGAATACATGCCAGATCATATTTAGGTCCTTGTATAATCCGTTTGTTAGTCTAAGTAATAAGCTCGATAGTCGACATGAGGTTAGAGAATCTCAATGAGTGGAAGGTGAAAATGTCAAAGATTCCCCCTCCTAGCTATAAATGCGATTTTTATAGGGAAGGAAAATGGAACACATGTGAGGCTCTCGATGTGACATACACATGTCGCGCATGTAGCTGCCAAACTCGTGAACAATGTCTCGATAGTCACGTATGCCTAGATTCCTAATCGCCCACTAATATGGGATTGGATTAAGGCCCAAATATAGATCTAACTGCTCAAGTAGCCTTGCTCGATCATCCTTACTTGAATTGGTCGAGGTTTGGTCCCTAAGTAGCGAAGTGCTATTGCAGTCTCCAGTTAGTTCGATTATCGCATTTAAATCGGAAAAATCAAGATTGTGATCGGTCATGATCGAGAATTATTTCTCTTGATGACCTAACTGAATACTGAGCAAGTGTGTGGTACATAGAAGGAGATATACTCATACAATATTCTTTAAAAAATAATTGGGCAATAGAGAGACAAAAAATTTAATTGAAAAATGATTATAATCAAACTCATACTATTCAAATATGAAAATCATGTTCTGCTTATTCGTCCACTGATTTTCAAGACGAATTTTTCAAGGTATATGAACTCGTCACAGTCCAACACATACGTGATCTGTCACTCTGTTAGCCAGCACATCCGGGTCGGGTCGCGAAAGCCGGTGTTGGCGGAGATAGACGTTGACGAGTGATGCATTTATTGACCGGCATGGTCCCCACTTGCTCAGCAAAGTATGCAATGCGGACCCCGCCATCACTTTCTGTTATTTAGACAATTCAAAATTAAAATAAAATACATTATCGCAGTACACAAATAAATAAATAAATAGATTCCCTCAAATTCTTAAAAAATCGTATTTTACTGGAGATCGAATGATGAATGAATTTGGCTTGGGTTGATAACATCGATTGAACACGTCATTATTACGCAAAAAATTTTAGATAACAAATTTTATTTGTATTTTTTGAAGAAATAATATTTATTTATTTATTTTGGTATTGCTTTTAATTTCATTGAATTTTCAAAAACGACAACTGATAAGATTAGAATTCTAATATTAGAAATGAATGGCTCTTTCAAAAGAAATGAATGGCTCAAAATCCTCAAATGCTTGCTCAATACGGCAATCCAAGCTTTTATGAAAGAAAGCTTAGATATAAATGAATGGGAAATTTTATGGTATCAATATATAAGAATATTGACAATTATAATAAGGGATGACTCTAAAGTGTACAATTTTTCACTACATTTTCTTGCCGAACACATATAATATATAAATAAGGCAAAATGGTCAAATAAGCTCATGTACTATAATTGATTGTTTATCTAGCACCATGAACTAAAATATGGTCCATCTAGGTCATTATACTCCTAATTATTTTTCATCTCGCATTTTTAGCATATTTCTAACAAGTAACACATCTAATTTGATGACATGGAAAAATAAAATTAGAGAAAATGATGACATGTTATTTATATGGATGTTTTGGATGATTTCTACCATATTTCATTAATGAAAAAAAATAATTTCTTGCAATGAAATAGGGTAGAAATCAAAATTGTTATATAAAGTTTTAACTACATGAGTGTATGTATAGCGGGGTATTCACTATCGTTCGGCAATGAGATTTCATGGAAATGGATATATAAAAATTAAATTATTTTTATAATAACTTAAGATATATTGTATTGGGTAAATTTTATTTTATTTTAAAAATAAATTAATATTTTTGGATTTTTGGATAATTGAATAACTTAAGATATTGTATTTTTGGATGATTTCTTGGAAAGAAATAGGCAGAAATCAAAGTTGTTATATAAAGTTTCAACTACAGTGTACTGTGTATGTATAGCGGAGTGTACTGTATATGTATAGCGGAGTGTACTGTATATGTATAGCGGAGTATTCAGTGTCGTTCGACAATAAGATTCCATGAAAATTGATATATTAAAATTAAATTATTTAAAAATAAATAAAAAAATATACCCAATATAATATCGTAAGTTATTATATTTAATTTTAATATATCGATTTTCATGTAATTTCATTGCCGAACAACTTTGAATATCCCACTATACATACACAGTCGTACAGTACACTGTAATTAAAACATTATATAACAACTTTGATTTCTACCCTATTTCATTGCAAGAAATCATTTTCTTCATTAATGAAATAGGGTAAAATCATCCAAAACATTCATATAAATAACATGTCATCATTTTTTATTATTTTATTTTTCCATGTCAACAAATTAGATGGGTTACTTGTTAGAAATGGGCTAAAAATGCTAGATGAAAAATAATTAGGAGTATAATGACTTCGATGGACCATATTTTAGTTCATAGTGCTGGATGAACAATCAGTGTTAGTACATGGGTCTATTTGACCCTTTTGCTTATAAATAATAAATGTGCAATCTAATTATCAGTTTATATCCTTAGTTTACAACAAAATACAAATTTTAATTTGGTATTACAACCAACCTATTTGTTAATGCTGTCATGTCAGTCATGTGTATTTTCCTTCTTCGCGACAGCTACTATGGCTGTACTTTAGCTCAATTTTTTCAATTTGTTGGTACCAAAGAATCAGACTTATCTAAAAGGTTATGACGGTCTTGAACTTCACGTCATCTAATAGAAAAAATAAAATATTGTGCACGTATTAATTTGAACTTATCGGAAAGCCAACGGTCTATACATATAAAGAAGTCGGTTAAACTTTTAATTGAGACGAAATACGTACTTCAATTATTTAAAATAGTTTAAAGTTACATATTTTGCTAATTTTGTTGATATGCAAGATAGATTGAGTTGGATATATGCAGAGGGAATTAAAATTGTCATCCATATTTGCAATGACTTGTATCAGTTGTATGCTTCTTTTTTGTCTTTGTTCATTGTATGGAAACAATATCAGTATCACAATTTTTTTAAAAATATTTATACTAATTATAATATTTTTACCAATTTAAAATTTTCCAAAAAGAGTGGATTTTTCCAAAAAGAAATATCAAAATTTAACGAAGAAGAAAGGAAAATGTGGGAAAGAGAAAAGCAACGCGTTTTTTCGTCAAAGAACAACGCCTACTGTTCTGTCTGTCTGTCTGTCTCCTCTGTCCTCCTCCCACTCTGATCAAAAGAAGCAAACGAAAATTAGGGTTGGGATTTGTTGTTTTTTTCCCCAGCAAAACCTCAAGTTCTGTACTTCTATAATCCAAATCAAAGTTGGGGAGAGCACGGGTGTTGGGCTTTTTTTTCGAGGACCCTTTTTGGGGTTTGGAAATGGGTCATTGTTCTTTTGTGATCAAATGGTTCCATCTTCACAAGCTTCTAACGCTCATTTTGATCTTCTCCTATGCCGGTTTGGGGTTGGGTTCGGACCAGGCGGCTCTCCTGGAGTTCAAGAGCTCAGTTTCGGAAGCTTCTGGAGCTTTCTCGAGCTGGAGCTCGAGCAATTCTCATCATTGTTCGTGGGTCGGAGTCTCCTGCGATTCGAATTTCCGGGTCGTCGCTTTGAATATTAGCGGTGGAGGTAATTCGGGTTGTTTTTATTTTGATAATATTGCTAAATTCCCGCTGTATGGGTTTGGGATTAGGAGGGCTTGTGAGAATAGTAGTGTGAAACTTGTGGGTAAACTATCTGCAGCTGTAGCGAAACTCACTGAGCTTCGGATTTTATCACTGCCTTTTAATGAATTGATTGGTGAAATACCTGTGGGTATTTGGGGTATGGAGAAGCTTGAGGTTTTGGATCTGGAAGGGAATATGATTTCCGGGTCTTTGCCTTCTGAGATTAAAGGTTTGAGGAATTTGAGGGTTCTTAACCTGGGTTTCAATAAGATTGTGGGGAGCATTCCCAATTCTCTATCAGCTTGTGTGGGTCTGCAAGTCTTAAATTTGGCAGGGAATCAGGTGAACGGGTCGATTCCTGGTTTCGTTGGTGAATTTAGTGATCTGAGGGGGATTTACTTGTCGTTTAATCTGTTTAGTGGACCGATTCCTAGTGAGATTGGGATGAACTGTGAGAACCTCGAGTATCTAGAGGTGGCAGGTAATGTGTTAACTGATGTGATTCCGAAAAGTTTAGGGAATTGCAGGCGGTTGAAATCGATCCTGTTGTATTCTAATATATTGGAAGAGGATATTCCAGCCGAACTTGGTCAATTGAATCAGCTTCAGGTTCTAGATGTGTCGAGGAACAGCCTGAGTGGTGCGATACCTTCTGAGTTGGGAAATTGCACCGAGTTGTCCATTCTTGTGTTGTCAAACACGTGGGATGTTCTTTCCGACACTTCTTCGACTGCGAAATTGGCCTCGTCTAGTGATGATTTTAACTTCTATGATGGCACGATCCCCGCAGAGGTTACTAATATTTCTAGTTTGCAGATGGTTTGGGCTCCCCGAGCAATTCTTGAAGGAAAGCTGCTCAGCAGTTGGGGTGACTGTGAGAGACTCGTGATGGTTAACTTGGCCCAAAATTTCTTCATGGGAGAATTTGGGGAAGCGTTCAGTAACTGCAAGAAGCTTCAGTTTCTTGACTTGAGCTTCAATAGGCTGACTGGACCACTTCCCGAAAAACTACCCGTTCCTTGCATGACAATGTTCGATGTGAGCGGGAATCTTCTTTCCGGTTCTATCCCCAGATTTTCGAACACTACTTGTTCTCGTGGAGATCGAATTGAGCTCTATGATGCATCATCTGCCTATCTATTGCTTTTTGCTCGCAGAGCTCTTCAGGATGCCACTTCGTCATTATTTGACGATGGTTCTGCCCTTGCAGTGGTTCATAATTTTGGTGGCAACAACTTTACGGGCCAGCTGCCATCCATTCCCGTAGCTCCTGAAATGTTAGAAGAGCCAACTGTTTATGCATTTCTTGCTGGTGGTAATAGATTCACTGGACCTTTATCTGAAACTGTCTTCGAGAAGTGCCATCAACTGAAAAGTATGATTATTAATGTGAGCAATAACGGGTTGTATGGTCATATTCCAGCCGATATTGGTTCTAGTTGTGTATCACTTAAACTTTTGGATGCCTCCAAGAATCAGATTGCGGGGACCGTTCCTCCTACTGTCGGGAATCTTGTTTCTCTAGTCTCTCTCAATCTAAGTCGGAATATGTTGCAGGGTCCAATCCCAAGCAATTTAGGGTTAATTAAGGATCTCCAGTATCTCTCTTTAGCTGGAAATAATCTTAGTGGCCATATTCCTACAAGCCTGGGCCAGTTGCACTCTTTAGACTCTCTCGATCTTTCTTCAAATTCTTTGACTGGTGAGATCCCGAGAGAGTTTGTAAATCTGAGGAACATGACTACCCTTCTTCTCAACAATAATCGCTTGTCGGGACAGATACCTACTGGCTTTGCAAATGTCACCACGGTTGCAGTGTTTAATGTGTCGTATAATAACTTGTCAGGGCCACTGCCTCGCAACGATGACCTGATGAAATGCAACAGTGTCATCGGAAACCCTCTCCTGCAATCTTGTCATATCTTCTCTCTTTCTTCTCCATCCCCAGATCAGCCTGGAGTTTTAGCGGATTCAACAGATCCTACTAACTCTCAATCGAAAGGTTCAACTCAAGGGGGAAGAAGTGCAGGATTAACTTCGATCGAGATTGCAGCTATAACATCTGCAGCCGCTATTGTCTCGGTCCTCTTTGCTCTTATCATCCTTTTCTTTTACACCAGAAAGTGGAGCCCGAGATCCCGAGTTGCTGGATCGACTAGGAAGGAAGTCACAGTCTTCAATGAAATTGGGGTGCCAGTAACGTTTGAAACCGTTGTTCAGGCCACCGATAACTTCAACAACGCAAGCAATTGCATTGGTAATGGGGGTTTCGGGTCTACATACAAAGCCGAGATTGCTCCGGGAGTTTTAGTTGCGGTAAAACGGCTAGCTGTAGGTCGTTTCCAAGGGTTTCTACAATTTGATGCCGAAATCAAAACACTAGGGAGGCTGCGGCATCCAAATCTCGTGACATTGATAGGGTATCATGCCAGTGAATCCGAAATGTTTCTTATTTATAATTACTTGCCAGGCGGTAATTTGGAGAAGTTCATCCAGGAGAGGTCCACGAGGGCAGTGGATTGGAGAATACTTCACAAGATAGCCCTAGACATAGCCCGCGCACTTGCTTACCTACACGATCAATGCGTGCCTCGTGTGCTTCATCGCGATGTCAAGCCGAGCAATATACTGTTAGACGAGGAATACAACGCATATCTATCTGACTTTGGATTGGCCAGACTTCTCGGGACTTCAGAGACACATGCCACCACTGGTCCGGCTGGAACATTTGGATACGTCGCTCCCGAATATGCAATGACTTGCCGCGTCTCTGACAAGGCCGATGTATACAGCTACGGCATTGTGTTACTCGAGCTAATCTCCGACAAGAAGGTGCTCGATCCCTCGTTCTCAAGCTATGGGCACGGCTTCAACATCGTCTCGTGGGCCTGCATGCTCTTAAGGCAAGGCCGCGCCAAGGAGTTCTTCACCGCTGGGCTTTGGGATTCAGGCCCTCACGACGACTTGGTGGAGCTGTTACACTACGCGGTTATATGCACCGTCGAGACCCTCTCCACCAGGCCTACAATGAAACAAGTTGTTAGAAGACTAAAGCAACTTCAACCCCCTTCTTGTTAGCAGCTCTGCAAACATTGCAAAATTCATAGGAAGGTATATTCACTAAATCCCACTTGTAATTTATAACTTTGCAGTTTGTAGGGAAGAGAGTCCAGGTTTGAGTTTGTAGGGATTGTCTTTGTACATTGTAGTATAGCTTTGCCCCCATTCTTTTTCCTATGTTCTGTGCCTTGTAGGGGGTTTTCACCAATGCATCTGCAGAAGAGTGCAGATAAGTATCTGTATCTCTAGAGTTTTGTATACATGTACCTCACCTTTACTTGTTGCTTGTTCAATAAAGATGAAAATAGGGAGTATCTTCTGCAGATTTTCTTGATTTTTCAAACAGGCAGTGCAAGAACAGCTGCAAGTTTCATGATGAAAATACGGAGCATTTCTGCAGATTTTCTTGATTTTTCTTAGAGGTTGGTCAAGTGTACAAAGTTACAAGTTCAACTTCGACTCGTAGATTTTCACTGATCAATTTTGGACAAATTAAGTTAATTTACAAATTAATCAACTTTGGACAAATTAAGTTAATTTACAAATTATCCATAAAGTTACAAATTCAACTTCGGCTCGTAAATTTGCTGATCAACTTTACTTCGGTTCATAAGTTTAAACGGATCAGCTTTGGACAAATTGAGTTGATTTATGAATTGATCACTTCTTTGTGCTGCTTTGTTGGTTAGAGTCACAAAATCGAATTTATTTAATACATACTCTCAATAATCATTATAGGGTTTAAGGTAATAAAGTTTGATTCACTATAGGATTTAAGATCATAAAATTAGATTTTCTAATAATACATACTCTCATACCCGAATTTACCAATCACTGTAGGGTTTAAGGTCATAAAGAACAGTTGGAAGTTCCATGGGGAAGCTGGGTACATGCTATATCTGAAATCTGTACAAATGCATAGGGTTTTGAATAGGGTAAAAATCAAAATCTACTGATAACTGCGCTCTTGCGAGCTCTGTTTGCATACAGAAAGAGGAAATATGCAACATTTAACTCAAATCGCACCCTCCATTTTTGGAGTGTAACCATTACAGGAATTCTCCTCTCCAGGCGGCATTAAAACAGACACGACGGCGTAACGATGATATGCTTCAACGGGTGCGCTACGTCACCGCCCCCGGCATGCTTCACGAACTCTGCTGGCGACAGAAAGCTCCCATGGCAGACGCACACTATCCTCACTTCCTCCCCCTTCCGATATCTGTACAAAAACCCCTCTATCTTCTTCCCGTTAGGCCCGTCCCCTCTCGTTGTCACACAAGGCATGTTAAACATTGCATTCCTCACCACTTCCTTGCAATCCTTCCCCGAGTTGCCTGAGTTATTCACTGCAGGTTCGAGGACTGTCGCGGGCCTCTGCTCGAACTCCCGGGAGTGGAGGCTTGAGGGGAGGGTGGCGGGCCTCTGCTCGAGCTCCCGGGAGTGGAGGCTTGAGGGGATGGTGGCGGGCCTCTGCTCGAGCTCCTGGGAGTGAACGCTTGAAGGGATGGTGGCGGGCCTCTGCTCGAGCTCCCGGGAGTGAACGCTGGAAGGGCTTGGGGCTTCAACATTCTTACCACACACTGATACAATTGAGACATACTTAAAACAATTAGAAACATGATAGATTTCAATGATCTGAACATATAAAGTTAAGGATTTTAAATAGCACACATTTCTCTAAAGCAAAAGAGTACAAGTTAGGCATGTTGTAATCATGAAAGCTTTATATGTAAGCACTTCCTGGATCTTTATTGCTTTTCACCCTTAGGTGTACTAGTAAACCCAGCTCAATAATCTTAATCAACAAATTAAGGTAAACCAGCTTAGAATGCCTATAACTTATCGGCTCAAATTAAGGCTAATAAGCCATTCTAGGGTAAAGAAGCTTAGGATGCCTATAGCTGATCAGGTCAAATCTAGATCAAGACTAATAGGCCATTTCTGGATAAACCAGACCTTGTGAACCTAAAGATGCTTAGGATGCCTATAGGTGATCAGGTCAAATCAAGATCAAGATGCCTATAGCTGATTGGGTCAAATCAAGATCAAGACTAATAGGCCATTTCCGGATAAATTAGACCTTGTGAACCTAATCGGTAAAACACCAAAAGAAGTAATCTAACTTAGATTAGCCATAAGTAAACGGCTCAAAACCAAAAGTCTAATAGGCCGCTCTGGGATAAGCCTAGTGGTCTAAGATATTCATAGTTGACAAGCCCAAACCAAGCTCTTCAAGATTACAACTTTATTACTGTACAAAAGAGATGAGTAGAGAGCTAAGCAGATTAGAGAAATTGAAGCAGAGAGTATATGAAATAGAAGTTGGGGAAGAAGGGTTGATACCTTGTAAAGGTTGACTGTCAAAATCAGAAACTCCAGAAGATCCACTGCCTTGTGAAACTGAGGAGCCCTGTGAGGAAGGCAATGCATTCCCATTACTCAAAACTGGAATCAAACCATTCCCATTTGAGCTCCCATTTTCTTCAAAATGAGGATCTTCTTTGTCTAGTTTCTCCCTCACAACCCTCACGTTTTTCATCTTCTCCATCCGCTTCCTCTTCGCCTCCAGGCGCTTCTGCGACTGCGCCTCCTTCCTCCTCCGCCACTCCTCCTCCGTCTCCGCCTCCGCCGGCAACGAGCACGTCCTACTCAGCGGCGGCGCGTACGGAGAGAATGCACGCGCCCCCGTGCCTTCTCCGTTCAACGCGAAGCTCGATATTGAAGAACAGCGTTTCAGCTTCTGGGCTCTATTCGGGTCCACCCCGAATTTCCCGTTCAGTGAAAGCCCTAGGCTGAGCTCAATCTCCCCCTCCTCCCCTCCGGCCACCGCCCCGCCGCCGTTTCTCTCCTTCGTCTGTATTCTCCGATCAAAATTCGCCGGAAAACTGCCGCCGTTAACGCACAAATTCAACGGATCTCTCGCCAACGAGAAACACCCCATCCCCCGAAGTTCTTCCGCCTCCGCCATTGACTAACAATCAATCCCTACCGGAAAATCGATCTTCTCAAGTTCAAAAACACAAAAAGATAGGATTTTTCAGCATAAATTCAAAATCCCACAAATCCCCTACACTAAACTCTAAACCAACACAACAATTATCCCAAACGTTTCCGCGAAAACGAAGTTTTTTGACTCGCCGGAAAATCAAGAATTGCCGAGAGAGGGTAGAAAACCAAAAGAAATAAAACACAGAATGGCGAAATTTGTAGAGTGAATTTTTTCTCAATTGCGGTGGCGGGGTGGAAATGACTATAACGCTCCCGATTGCGAAACGTAAATGCGTGAGCGATGGACACGTGGTGGGACTGCACAGCTCGGGAAGGCCCACGTGGTTTCGACAGCCTGGTTTCGCGGACGACGTCAAACATGTGTCCTCTCGCTTCACAAGTAACGGGTAAAGTTACCGGCAACACCGACACGTTTCGGTCGCTGCTCTCCCCAAGGCCTGCCACGTGGACAGACATTCTCGGCCTCGTAAAGCCGCGACGCCTCTCCCTTCTTCCTATATCTAACGCTCTCGCTTTCTTCGGTTCGTGTCTAGCTGTCATGCAGTGGATAACGTGGCGCCTCCTGCTTTTGAAACGTGGCAAACAGTCTTTGCTTTTGGATACTGTTGGCGATTGCGTCTCTTCAACCTACGCCTTTCATGACATTATTCGTGTTGGTTTTGATTCAGCTAGTCCTATATTAATGCCCAAACGTGTCAATTTAGTTATCATATTATAATATTATATATTGTTTAATCAATTTTACTCGAATAAATAGTGTAATTGAGTCTAACATACACATAATGTGTTGATGGTTTGAATTACAAGTGTAAAATTTCTTCGGTTAAAACAATTATAATCGTCATAATTAACATGCAAGATAAGTAATTATTATTGCCGCTTCAGGACAATAAACCAATATATGAATAGGTGAGTGTCTCGTGACAACAATAATTTAATATGTGAACGGTTACTTTTGTCTTAAAAGTTAGAAGTGATGACAGTGAGAATAGTTCACGTGTTTAAGCACTAGAAATCAATATTTGAACGGTTACATTTGTCTTAGAAATTAGAAGTGATGTCAGGGGTGAACAATTTGAATGTCTTACTAGTGCAAGAAATTAATATCTGCACCGTCACTTTTGTCTTAAAAGTTAAAGGTGATGACAGTGGCTAGAGTCATGTTCATTTCATAGGTGTTGATGGCAATTATAGACTAACCCATCTTATAAAAAAAAACATTTGAATCTTGGTTCTTGATGATTAAAATATCTTTTTTTTTCCTTATATCTTTCTACGCACAAAGAGTTCAACCTAAATCGGATATCATATCAAATTGGTAGATTTCATATTCAGATTACCTATGGTGCAGTGGGGTTCATGATTCTGATATATCTTGTGTAAGTCAAGTACACTTAATCACAAAGTTTTTTTACTATTTGATTGTCATATCATACTTAAAACCAATTGGTGATAAGTAGATGAACATTGACCATTTAACCACATCTATCTCTGATAAACCAGAATGTCACGTCTCGAATCGAGTAGGGGCTGAACTCGACTAACATGGCTCACATCAAACAGCTGAAACCTTCACCTTCCCACTATAGATCTTGATGTTCTAAACCTCATGTTTGATGACTATCCTAGTACTTAATATCCCAACCCAAGCAACCTTTAATTATTAAATACTCATAAAATATTATAAAAACATTACAAAAGATGAAACCTCAATTCATTTTTTAGACAACTTGAAAAGAGTCAGTCTCTATTTGTAACTTGTAACGAGAAAATTCTTATCCTTAGGGCATCCCATTCAATGACATTTGTAAATGTTTTTGTAACTTTTAAGTCCATATGAAGATGAGAGGGTGGTGAATTTCTATTGTTTTTGTTTGTTTGTTTTTTTTTTTTTGTAAGATTCAAGTTTTTAGTGGGTCCGGCAGAAGATAGAGAAGGCAAAAGGTTACTGCCTTTGTGCACGTTTCAGACACATATTGCGCCGAGCTAGGAGCGTGCAATGCACGTGCCGGTCGGCACATTAACTGCGTCGTTTCTTTTCTTTTTGCGTTACATTTGCTTCTTATTATTATTATTTTTTTAAACATTATTATTATTATTATTATTATTATTATTCCCCCCCCCCCTTTCTCTTCTTGTCTCTTTCGCCTCTCTCTCTTAGTTGGCACCTCAAAAACTAACCAAAAAAAAAAAAAAAAAA
>NC_044918.1:1076202-1162618 GCF_003576645.1 Ipomoea triloba
AAAAAAAAAAAAAAAAAACTACTCCTATTGAGGTTACTCTTAGGTATATTTAAAAGCTTATGAGTAATTTCTCTTGTGTCTTTAAATTTGTGTAAGCGTTCAGCGAACCACGCAGCCTATTTGATAGCTAAGTAGTCCAATTTTCAGCCTGAGTGCTTAAATTTGTATTTGAACCCTGCTCCTATCATTTGTAATATTCTCTGTTCGACTTTGAATTAATAGTATTTGACTCGTTCTTGAAAAAAGAAAAATTCTTTAGACATTCTTGCTTTGGGACCTGATGCACCTGCAAAAACTTCATAGGGGAAAATTGACTATTCACCCAAAGCTTTTATGGCAAAAAAGAAGCCATTGAAGCAATGTGTTAGTGGATCCAACACAGCACATGACCAAGTGGGCGATTAGACAAATTTCTTTTGTATTTTGGACAATAAAAAAAACATTAAAAATAGGGAATATATACAAACCGACCTATTCAACGCTATAACATTTACCCACCGGACAATGGGACATCAGCACGAGAAAAAGCATTGTTATGACTTATCAAGTACACAAAAATAAAGTGATTTACTCCGAAATGAATGATTGAGTGAATAAAACATAATTTTTTATATTAAAAGTTATGATTGCGTGAATAAAATATAATTTTTTATATTAAAAATTATGAGTTTGATTGTTGTGAAATTTTTTCGATCAAGTTAGTAATGTATAATAATGTGATTTATTTCTCCTATCTGGTTGCTCTCAAGTTATGATGGTGAGTTTTCATGTCACTCAAAATAATAATAATAATAAAATAATAATAGTAAAATAATTGTCCATGCAACTTGCTTACCATATCCTTAATACTATACTGCAATTTGCAAAAGTTATGATGTCAATTCCCGACAATATAGGTTTAGATTATGCGAATGACAATGACAGCAAATATAAACTAGCTAGTGCCCAAGTCAAATGCAAAGATTTTCTTTGTTGATTCATGATTTTAAGAATATTACATTAGATAAACAACAAACCTTATTTTTGCACATTAATGTATAAATACTTGAAGTTTATAGGCCAATTGAGATATATCTAGCATTTTACACAAAACATGAAGCAAGAGCAATAAGAGAGACTCTTAAGTTTGGGATTCAAACTTATATCATACATTTATTTTATGGTGTAAATATTAAATTGTCTTGAGCTTTTAGTCTTTTATTTATTGTCACTGTTGCAAAAATTAGCTTATGCATTAGGCACTCTTAAGCCGAGGTAAATTGCTCCCTAGGCAACTGCTTATGTGACCTAGAATATTGAAGGTAAATTATTTTCTCAAATATCAACAAACTAAATTTTTGTGGTTAATATAAAAATATTATTAGTCTACGGATATAATACACCATTAATTTCTAAAATAAGGATGAATTAATGGATATTGTAAAGTAAATACATTTATATTTATTTAAACATAAAGACACGTAGGAATGACTTGACATGGGAGGGTACAAGTGGTCCATAAAGAATCTGCAAAAATACGCAAAGACAAAAGTAATCGAGAAAGATATGAGGGTGGGCCCCGTTGGAGCTCCAACTTGCAGTTTGCTATCCTGAGACGCCCGACACGTGGAGAATGGTGAGTTATGACAGTACGCGTGTCAGTGTACAGTTGCACATCGACAGCTCTACCGAGTTGCAACTTGCTGACACTACGTGGCCAATTTAGCGATGTTGGTATAAAGATAAAAATTGCATTAAAATACATTAGAATTCTATAACGGAGTACATATAATGAATTTGTACATTTTAATTTGTAAAACTATATAATATTGATGGAATAATTACAAATAGACCCGAAGTGAAATAACACGAAGCAAACAAAGTCTGAAACACCGGAAGAAGTCTGGAACCAAGTCCCACCAACCCGGGCATGGCCAAGCTCCATGCTTGGCCATGAGGTGTGTTGGAAAAATATGTTGCTGACATCTGTAATACAAAAGACATACAAAATAATACAGTAAAACAAGGGAACAAAACCGGATCATCTGGTATCTTCAGGCGTGTAATCACTTTCCTATAAGCTTTAAATCTCCCTTAGAAAAGCAACAGGGTTCCAGATTTAATCTTATGGGATACAAGAAGATAATGAAACTCTTAAGTTGCTTCAATTAAGAATTTCCTGGAGAATTGTAGGACTGTGAAATATCAAGGTTTCATGCAAATCAATTGCATGTATATTTCTATACGATATTCTCTGTATTCTGTATCTGTCCCCTTTTTCAGATAACACTCCTAGAATTTATAGAGATAAACTCTAACTGTTAGGAGCAGTTACTTGGAAGTTTATAGCAGTTACAAAACCAACTTCCAAGATATATATGAAAATATAACTGATTTTGGGATAAGTTTACGTAGTAATCTGAACTCATGCATGTGATATAATTCAAACAATTATATCCACTCATTTAATATTTCAAATGCATGAGCACATGCACATTAAGAAATAATAAATCCATAGCCACATGCATAATAACCGGACAGAACTCCCTCATTCGAGACATCATTCGAGAGGTAAGACTTTACGCAAACATTGCAACATTGCATGAAAAGTAATTCAATTACTTACCCACATATCTTAGTAATTTAGTATCAAGTGCATGCTTGCATGCAAAACATGAGACAACATATATGGATACTTACATGCAAAGTAATTAAACATTACCAAAGCAGATTCATACCTTCGAGAAATAAAGAATGCCTTCGAGAGATAAAGCCTACTCACATCTAAGTTCGAGACATTGCTACTATGCAGCCCACGCAGGATTCATGTCATGCGAGACCCTTGCAGTACAAAGTATGTGCACCCAAGCATATTATATTTATATATTAACATCTTATAATGCACGAACCATGCAAACAAGATACATAATATATACACACCCATGTACTGTATTTCCTGTGAGACATAAACTTAGTTCCATGCAAGTGATTTTGCTTTGTCAAATATCACTTAGAGAGGTGCATGCCTAATAAAGCCTTCGAGAGATACACCATCCTATTCGAGACATAAATCTTGCCATGAGATTTGATCTCTCGAACCTCTCGAATGAGGTGTACCCATGCATAGTATATAGAATATACACGTGCACTGATCCTTAGTTTCCAAGATGCAAAACACAAACCATTTCCCATGATTTAAGACTTTGCTTCTCAAAGTATAATCAAAGGGGCATCACGTACGAGACGTGGCTCCTTCGAAAGATCAAAAGCAAGGCTTTCACGAAGCATACGTCCGAGAGATAAAACCATCTCTCGTGGACCTCTCGAACACCTCTCGAGACCTCTCAAATATCCCAAAAACATCTCTACCAAACTCAATAATATTTACTACTCCACAACTCCAAATATTATTTGAACTTTCATGGTAGACCTCTGAACCATTAATCTCTATTACTGTACAAATATCCAACAAGGTGGACCACCTCGCCCAAGGACCGTCGTCTCGGCCAAGATCGGCCTTCTCAGCCGAGGTTGGCCATCTTGGTCATGAGGTCGATCGTATGGTGGGCCGAGGTCGACACTCGATCGAGCCCCGTGCTCAGCCGTGTTGCGGTTCAATTGAAAAACTCATATTCTTATTAAATAAATGTTTCATTTCTCTTCCTTATTTTTCCCCTAATTATCAATAATCATTCTCATTCCACCCTACTACCAAACATGCAAAATACTTTCACCAAAATCCATTACCCTTACCAAGCATTTGATACTCATATTAATTTCGATTCCCATGTTCGAATCAAACACACCCTTAGTGTAATTTAACTTTAAAGGATTCATATTCATTGGCTCTCCGAGAAAATTAATATTATTCCAAATTAATAAAATGTTAGCAATAATACTCTGTATAATTATCATTTTGGGACCCATGCGTCCTTCTCCAGAGTGTATGCTAGTCCTAATCCACCGTTTGGTGACGGCGAGTCATTTTCTAACGAATATTGATGGAATTGGTTTTTGACAACTATGTTACACCTAGAGTAAGGTTTAACGACATTCGGCCACCAAACACGCCTTAAAAGTAATATCTTTCAAATGTCGCAACTGAGGACTTAACAATAACAAACCTCATCAAAACAACTAAATCCCCTGTGATTCTAAATTGCAAAATAAATCACTGACATTGATAATTTAATGATTTTGGGCAGTCATTCAGCAAATCAACATTATCACTTTGATAAATAAAAATAAATAACAAAGAGGAAAAATAAATCACTGATGAATTACTATAATTTATTCTTAACAATCTTATCAAGGTGGAGTGTAAGAGTCATTATGAAGAGGAATTTTGAGTTTGTGGGCATAAATGAAAGACAAATTTTACCATGGACTATGATCCACACATAAGTGTGGACCATGATCCAAAACGATGCCATGCCTTTTAATAAAAAAAATGTCACCCGTTACGTCCAATTAATGATGCTTTCATGACATATACATTTTTATTTTATTTACACTGTAGTTTTATTACAGTACAATTAAAGTATCATTTTAATTCAACTTCAGTTTCATTTTACAATATACACTCAATATGTTAGACATGTTATTAAATTTTATTTTATACACACTATAATTTAATTGTAACACCACTAAATATGTGAGACATGTTATTCAATTTCGTTTTATACACACTGTAATTTCATTACAACTCCACTAAAGTAACATTCTAATTCAACTACAGTTTCACTTGACAATATACATTCCATACGTGAGAGCTATTACTCAGTTTCATTTTATTTTGAACGCATCATAAATACGATAAATACGAGATTAGTTAAGTGGAATGACTGCCGCTTATTTTCATTAAAATTAACGGCAACGTTTTGGATCAGTGTCAATAACGATGGTAAATGAAATGAAATGTGTTGCAAGTTGCAAATAGCCTTTGCAATGCATGTAGAAAACATTTGAGGATCCCAATAAAATTTGTAAAGCCCATGGGCTAAAATGGAAGAGAGGGGTATTTGGGCCTAGGAAGAAAATTTTGTGTATCCAAATAGAAACCTTCGGTAATTTCAACTGCCATAGATCTCGTCAATCACCACCGTCACCGTCACCGTCGTCGTCGTCGCCATGGCATCGAACGGAAAATCACTATTCCAGAGCCTAAAGCGCTACATCAAGGCCCCATGGAACTACACCGGCCCTCAAACGAGCCCGGAGTACTTGTCCGCCGTCCCAAAGGCGACGGAGTATCGTGTTTTCTGCCCCGCCACCGTTCCGGCTAAGGCCATCGTGCCTACATCTAATCCCGAAACCGTCTACGACATCAAATACTTCTCTCGAGATCAGCGCCGCAACCGCCCTCCTATCAAACGCACCGTCCTGAAGAAGGCCGATATCCAGAAGATGATGGCGGAGCAAACATTTGATGTCAACGATTTCCCCAAACCTTACTTGACTGCTAAGGTTCAGGAGGACGAGAACGCCATAGGCGGAGGCTATCAATAATGAGGTATTCAATTTTTCGATTTTTACTTATCTGGAGCTTCATTTTAGCTGTGTTCTCTTGTCATTTTCGGAATTAGGTTTTTGCGGTTGAAAATTATGGTTTGGAATTCGATTCTAAATTTGCGATTTGATTGTTCATGTTTGAATGGATGTAAGGATTGATTGTATTCGTAATTCGCTTCACTGTCTATAAAGAGGAGTGGCTGTTATTAGATTGTTGTTGATTTAGTATTGCAAACGAATCTTGATTATCACCTTTTCTGATTTGTTCAAGGACGAATTCTGAATATGTATTGCCAGTATTGGCAGCACTAAATCTAAGGAGAGACAACTTTCCATCTCCCACTTGTGATTGCTAGTGCAAACCTTTAGTTCATATTTTCGGTCCTTCCGTTCTACATATGCACAATTCAAATATGCACCATCTTGCCACGGAAGCACACCTTTGATCCTAGTCTGAGTGTTGTATGTGTCATATTGATTTAGAGCATAACAATCTGCTATTCACAATTAGCAGTAATAGTCCTAAAGGATGTATAGCACTATAGCATTAGAATGAAGAGTCTCCAATAAGGAGTGGTGTCAGCTTCCATATACTGGGCCACAAGAGTCAGGTGTGGGATATGAAGAGAATAGGTAGTGAAAGAGAATTGATAAGTTGGTGCCAAGGTTTTGTTCTTCAGTCTGCCATCACACTTTTGAGCCACCTTATATGCTTGATGAATGGAAAGATTTTCCTTTTACTTGCAATGAGGTGGCCTGAACCATCCCATTTAGGTCTTCAGATCTTCAGCTTCTGAATCCATTATCTTGCTTTTGCAAAGGTCTTACACTGTTGTACAAAACCAACCTTTTACCATAACCATAAAACATAGATTCTAAAGTAGTGTGATAAAAAAAATGTTGCTGCATGTGTGAAGGCTGGATTTTCTAACTTAATCAATATTGTCTTCAGTTATATAGTACGTACCTTTAGCCATTAACCTACCATATCCCTACAGGAATTTCAATGGGTCAAGATGCTAATTAAATTGTAGATGTTGTGCTGTGCTTTCTTTCTTCCCCCTCAAAAGCCCAAAGTTTCATGGCTACCTCTCCTTCCTTTCAAAGAAATACTCAAATACCCCATTTTAAGATGGTGAAATATCTCTGCCTTGGTAATAAATGGAGCACCTAGTATATGTCTATTATCTTTGGGGGTTGAATCACTTGCTGCTGTTTGATTTCTTTCACAATAGGAGACACCCATTTAACATTTGTTTCATTTCCTTTTCTTTGTTTCTTTTAATATAATCTCAGTTAATCACTTGATCCCCTGTTGAACCCTTGGCTTCAGTCTGAATTATGATATGTCCTCTTTCTTTTAATTTCTTTGGTTTGGCCCGTAACCGGTGAGTTCTTTTTCTGCAGATTCATCCTTTGGTATTGACCACTTTTCAATTCAGTCTTTTCCCACAAAAACTTTTCAATTCAGTCTTTTCCCACAAAAATACTCACCTAAAAATAAATATAAACAGTGCCCATAAATTCAAATTTCAAAACTTTAAACTTAAGATCAAAAGGGCGTATACATATCAGTTCACAGTTTATGGTTGTATCACTTGTATGTAGTCAAATGAAAGTAAGATTAATAAACCATCATTTGATACTAATTTTTACATGATTGGAGTTGTGATAATTTCTTTGCTTCTTTCCCAAGCATAGAAACCAGTTAACATGTTTTTTTTTTGGTTGAAAGTAGTGTAGCATTGATTACATGAACAAAAATCCCTTTCAAGTTACCATTCCCATAAATATTAAGACAAGGCTCATCTGGTAGAGGAGAAAGAGAGCATACTTGTAGTTATCTCTTTGACATTGTAATGGATGTTATTGTGTAACTTGGAGATTTAAACAGTTGTTTTTATGCAATGACACATTATAATCTAAAAGTGGCACATGCTGTTGAACATGGCGTCGTGACCTGATTATGCCAGCCTCAAATGTTTTCTCTTCCCCTGCACGTACCCTCTTCCTCTTTTTTTTTTCTAAGTCACGTTTGAGTAGTGTGGTGATCTGGTAGATTCCACAAATATCTATCTCAAGTTTTATTCAACTTCTTTTTATTTGGGTTAGCAGTCCATAGTATGGAGCGGTGGAGCCTATATCTACGTTTTATATTTCATTTTGTTAATTTCTTATACTTTTGAAGCTGTTACACTCTTTCATTCCCTTTTATTTGCATAATCAACATGAAAATAACCACTGGTTTATGTGATGTAACTGGTTTCTTTGCTTGCCAGGCTTGTGTTCTGAAGACTGAAGGCAAAAATTCTTGTTGCTGCTAATAAAGTGGAGGTGTCAGCCAATTTCTCTGCAGTTTATGCCATTGTATCCTGGCCTGCCTCTTGTTTCTGTTCAACTGTTCTTTCTCATATAATCATGTTCAAAACATTTGTAATTGGAACCCATTGGTTATAATGGGATGGTAAATGAAGTGTTTCCCTTAGAAAGTTTTTGAACTACACAATACCTGCAATAGTACAATAGTAATATAATGAGTTTGCATGCATCTCCTCTCACCCAATTTAAAGGGTTTGACCAATATATATTTGTTTTTCTTTCCCATGGTGAAGTCTTATATGGCTAACAATATAGAAAATTCTGAAGTGTTATATTATATCAGGTATAAGCAGATATGAAAAAGACAAAGATTGTTTAAGAATCCTCCTGAGGTTATTCTAAGAATGTTAAGAGAAGATGATATGGGTTTTGTTTGCTGTGCCTCCTCTTCTTACACCAAATAATCATTAAAAAAAAACATTATTATTGTCGGCGCCTAATTTTAGGTTAGGAGGTCAAGTCCTGTTTTGGATAATTGTAAGCATGTGGAGTTTTTATCCTTATGTATGGATAATGTTTAGTCATTTTCATTGAAAATGGTGTTGGTACATACTACTCAATACTCAATAGTATTATTTAGTAATCATGTGATTTTGACCGCCTTTTTATAGGTTTCATACTACAAAGAACAAATATTATAATCAATGATTGAATCCATAATGTTTAGGATTACACGCAATCTTATACTACCTCCTTCCCAAAATGGTTGTCTGATTCGTTTAACGAGGCTTGACTGAAGTTATTTTTAATCCAATTTTTAATAATATTAAGTTAATTTATCATTAATATATAAAATTTATATCCAATTTTTAATAATATTAAGTTTAGCACTAATATATAAAATTTATATATTTAGAAACTACATTAAAAGTACTATTAAACACAATAAATTAAATTTAAAAATAATAAAAATTACTAAAGAAAATCAGTAATGAAGGAATAGTTAGTTTGACCAAATAGTAAATAGGACAAATGGGACAGAGGAAGTATTTACTCCTAAATATCATGTAAATAGGACAGGTAAAATGGGACAGAGGGAGTATTTACTCCTAAATATCATACTTTATTAACTGTCTTCCCAAGAAAACGAAGAAAATCAAAAGGGGTGAGACTCATAATTTCAATGCAGTTTACTTCTGCGGTGTAGTTTACTAGTTTACATACTATTACACATACATTAGTAGAACTTACTGATGTACATCCTCAGATATTGATTACAGGTAAAAAAAAAAAAAAAAACACACACACACATGTTTCACTTTTTATGCTACTTAATTGTGATGACGCACCCAATAATTAAGGTGCATGTGTAGAAAAGGAATCCAACAAAAAAGTTGTCTTTCTCTTGAACAATAATAAATCCCATATATATCATCTGTCAGTAGGTTGCTTTGGTGCTGCAGTAGTTATATTATTTTGTTCAGTTAGTCTGTGCAAAGGGGAAGCAATAATATAGAAACCCTAATGATGGCGATAGTAATTAATTAAACCAGCTAGGCCGGGCACAGCAGCAGCAGTCAATAATGCAAACACAGAAAAGAATTGAATGTGAAGTTCACACATCCTTCAATTCACTGCCAGTCTTGCCTTGAAAACCCAACACATATGTCTAATTCTGCGTTATGTTTTAGAGGTTCTTTTCTGCAGTTCTCAGTGCTTTCCCTTTGAAACTCTCTCTTTTACCCTTAGGCAAAGCTTGGGGGTGAAAAAGGAGGTTGAGATAAAAGATAGGACTGCGGTAAATACAGCTGACTCAGATGGTTAGTTTGGTAAATTCTGTTTCTGTACATGTAAACAAATAACTTGATAATAGTTGACACATAATATGATGATAACTACACCTATCGTAATGATAAACGGCTCGTCTCGCCGTGACCTTCTCCTGAATTCTAAAAAAAACTTCTATTGCTCCATCCCCGCAGGGGCAGAGAACCCGTCGCTGTCTCGGCTGTGCTACCGGAGCTCTGGGGAAGTCAGAATAGGAGAACACTCATTTGGGGGTGGGCTTACTACAGTTATCCGCTCCGCACTTGGCTACCCAGCGTTTATCGTGGACACGATAACTGGTACACTAGAGGTGCGTCCTTCCCGGTCCTTACAAAAACTATCAACTGCAGATATAGAATATGAATGTTATTTTTGGACCAGGCCAAGGATTACAATCCAAAGTAATCCCTAGTCCATGGTATAATTTGGCCCGTTTGATCAAATCAAACTAAGCATAAACAATATAATTAAGCCCTAATGGAATTTTGGTTGTGTGATAGCTAGAGTTGGAGTAATTAAGACATATATTGACAATTGAAGGGGAATTGAAGCATGCGTTTGAATTGGATAGAAAGTAGACGGAAAAGGACAGGAAGGGCAGGCAGGCCGCCGTTTTGGTGGATGAAAAAAACAGCACGGCAAGTTGCCGGCCAAGCCAAGAACTGGCCCCCTCTACGGAGAAAGTCGGTTTGCTATTACTTCATGACAATATATATCGGTGTCAAGAAGATAGATAAAATGGACATGTTTTGCTCATGCAGCCGCATTCCTTTGTGTTATGCACCACATACCTTACTGCACTCTCGTCCTAACTTGGTGCACATTTTCAACCCTTGGATACTCTAGTCTACAACACACTTAATGCATCACCAACAGATATATATATATATATATATATATATATATATAGTGAGCATGTGTACCATTATGCAGTGTTGATCTTGTGATTTATAATAATTTTGACTTGATAAATATACATTACTGCACAACTGCATTGGATGCACCATTGTACCACTCCTCAGTCCTCATATCTTGACCGTCCAATCTCACGTCCATGCAATGGTTTTCATGAATCAAACCCAAGCAATGGTTCACATTCTCTTGTAAAAAGTAATGATTGATCGCAAGCAACCCCCTTCATAGTTAATCAATGGTTGAAAGTTGTAGGAAGAAAAAAAATCATTTTTATAATTATTACAAACTTTTAAATATGTAATATTTTTAAAATGAACCACACTTTTTTCCTCTATTTTTCAACGATCTCAATAATTGATCTACTGGATGAACCAGATACATACATACATAGTTTAATTTGTTCTCACATAATCGTAACCCATGTATGTATACACACACATAAGGGATGGATGGAAGTCTTGAAGGCTAAATTTAGTATGTCTTGCTGTTTAGTGTGGATTTGAAACATAAGGCTGACTATTATGAAAATATAAGAAAATATAGTTGCATTTTTGTTATTGACTATATGTTTTAGTATAATGACAAGTACTTAATCTTAACAATAAGTTCAAGGTGGATTCAAAACGTAGTACTATTTGTCAATGCAAGTATAAAAAAATTATAAATGTAGTACTATCCACTTCGCAGCAAGTGTAAGAAAAATATAGTTAATTATCTTCATTGTTAACTATAACTTTTTGAAATAATATTGGTATGTAAATACTTATCTTGAAACCAACAGTACCTACTACAACTAAGCACAAGTATATGGTTGGTACTATGTACAATTTGGCATCGGAGCCGATTGACACCATTGAAATATAATTCTAAGTTTTCTTTATTTTAAAATTCTTCAGTGCCATTCCATCTTACCAAAAATAGGAAGGGTGTAATATTATATGAAGAATAGAGTTCAATTGCGTGTTAACTAGACTAGTCTCATTGTATAGGATACGAATACTAACAGAATATGAAATAAAAATAAAAGACGTGATACTATTAAATTAAATTAGGTCAGGGTTAAGAGCTCGAACACGAGACTTTAAACCAATCACACATCATAACTTATAGGGTATATTCTGACCTAGAAAATCAGACGGCCAGCATGTTGTATTGCCGTTTCTAATTTTGTTCCTTGGGATCTTCGTCTTGTTCCTTTTTTTGTTTAGTTTTCCTTTCATGGCACTGGTTTATACTTATGGTTTCCAAACAAAACGTTGGTGCGTACCTCAATAATCCATTCTTCCTTTTTTTTTTTTTTTTCTTTCTTTCTCGTGGTCTCTCTTGTCTTGTCTGTCTGTGTTAGCAGCCGGGTAAATTTTATTTACCTTTGCTTTTACTCTGTTGAATATATAAAGAGTTGGTTGAATGTTGCACGCGTTAATCAGAGTATATAATATATGTATAAAGTGTACGTGCATTTAATAAAGAGTTGGTTGAATGTTGTACGTTTTGATCTGAGTATATAATATATGTATAAAGCGTGCATTTCAATTATCAACTCAACTTTTTTAGTTAAGACGGATCAAATCATTCGATTTGGTATCAAAACTGATCTCATGCAAGAGATCATGAGTTTAGTATTACAACAAAATTATTTATTTATATATGTTTCCTCTTTTCTCTCTCTCTATCTTTTTTTTTTTTTCCTTACTAGCTATGAGTACAATATTAGATTATTAATGTATATCTTGTAAGTCCAACTCGTTGTGTCATTACTAAAGGTTTTTCTTATGAAATAAACCCTAATTCTGAAAAGAATATATCTGTATTATAAAATCTTGGCGCAAAAAGTAAATTACAATATAATATATGTCTCAACTGTCTAAATTATATTGTTAGATGATTAGGGTTATCAGTTGCAATAGTTTATGTGTCATTATATTTATGTATATGTCTTTTTGACTCCCAATTCCTAGGATGTAACACAAACCCTAGATAGGTGGTCGTATAGCCTTTTGGATAAGATTAAGATCCTATAAGGCTATTCAAGAACCAACCCCACCATAGAAGCCGAAAGAACTCATAACCATCATCTTATCATTACAAATTCCTCCAGTTTCAAAGTTCAATACAACATCTAATCATTGTTCAGCAAAGTCAAAAGTTTAATGTTTATTTCCAATTTAGATCCTTTTCACAATACTAGATAGACACTCCAACACGGCTACATACCATTTTTCTTCCAAAAAAAAAAAAAACTTTAGCTATATATATAAGGATGAAAATTGTTCTCAGGAAAAAAATAAAAATCAATCACAACCGTGTATTTGATAAGATTAATGATTTTAGAACAAAAATGTAAAAAATCATGGTGACATTTTAAAAATATTGCATATGCAGTATACTTAGGGTCCATCCTATAATGTTTATGTTTTAGTTTTCTTGCTTGCTTTAGTGTTTCACTTTTTAATTTGGTAAATGGTCTCATTTTTTAATATTTGATATTTAATATTTACGGTTTAGGTACTCCAAAAAAAAATATTTACGGTTTAGTTTTATGCACATAAAAGGCAAAATTTTTTTGCCCCCACCCCAACACCCTCACTCTACATGATAATGAATGCATAAATTACAGTAACTCAACAACCCATTATGTGGAAGGACATAGTGTTCAAAAGGAGCTAGCCCACCATATTTTTGGTGTATAACTCCAATACTGCAGCTGTCAGAACTCAATTAATCTTGCCACAATCTATATATCACCTAGAAATCAACTGAACTGTTCATGCGAACTACATTTTATTAGTTTTTTGATTTAGGGTTTAGCAATATATACTCCTGAAAACATGTTCTCATGTGAGTGTGCCCTATATGTATATGTGTTTGTATGTATATGTGTGTATAGATATTGAATTGGTGAAAAGAGAGTGGGCCGGGTGTGAGGAAATCCCTCTGATCTGCAGGAAAAATGGAAGTGGTCCTCCCTTGCTAGACTCTACATGCATACATCTATCAGTACTCAGTGTTAAAGAGGAAGAAGAAGAGTTTGGTCCCTCATCTATACTGAGGCAACCCTTCCCTCTCCTTTAATTTGCTGTCCCTTTCACATACCCATCTTTCACGTAAACATGACATTACTCTTTGAGTAAACACCACATCTTCATCATTAGACTTATCTCACTGAAATTTCCCTTTTGTCTCCACCTTCTTGCATCTTTCTCTATTCCATTCCCCTAATCACTTTAATTAAACCTAGCTTGTTTACAACTATATGTTGTTGAAGCAAAAGGGGTAATCACTAAATGTTTAGGGTGTATGTAGTCTTGTAGGTTATGCATGTAATTAATATATGAGTGGATTGTTGTTACTATTTGGGTTGTGTAGTGATTGGATTGAGATATTGGAGAATTGTTACAAGGTAGAATATATAGTTTGGTCATGTGATAGTTGGTGTGATATTGAATACTAACTTGTTATACTACCCTTAGCTTGTATCGAGAAAATAACAGTTTTAGTTTGATCCCTCAATTGTTATCTGTTGTATAATTTAGCTCTTT
Organism: Ipomoea triloba; assembly: GCF_003576645.1. Classification (NCBI taxonomy): domain Eukaryota; kingdom Viridiplantae; phylum Streptophyta; class Magnoliopsida; order Solanales; family Convolvulaceae; genus Ipomoea; species Ipomoea triloba. The sequence goes on from NC_044918.1 coordinate 1,090,293, forward strand.
CTTGCCACTTGTTACAATATTTTGGCGTTGTGAAACAAATGTAAAAAGAGAAAATTACACTTTTAGTGTGATCCCTCAAGTGTTATTATATTATTTGTAGTATATAGTTTAGCTCTTTTTTGCTATTACTTGTTACAGTACTCTCGTGTTGTGAAACATATATAAAAAGAGAAAATTATACTTTTAGTCGGATCGTTTATAGAAATTCAGACCCTCAATTGTTCTAAACGTTGTCAATTAGTTCTCTTGATAATGTTAAACTTGCCGTCATTTTAGGGTTTTCTTGATTTGTTTGTTTTTTTTTTTTAAATGAATTTCACACCGCTCCATAACTTAACCTATATATCTCATTAATTTTCAAGCTAAGGACCGAGATATCAATTTGACAATGTTTAGAAAAATTGAGAAATACAATTGAATTCCTAAAAGTTGACAATGAGAAATTAATTTAAATTGCACAACAAGTTACAATTAAAAGATTAAAATTAAAGTGTGATTTTTACCATACAAAAATATGTTGGTTAACCTTTCAAAAAAAATAAAATATGTTGGTTAAGTTTATTATGGAGTATTATTATTTACTGCAACGAGGGAAACCCTCCGCTACTACCTGAGGATATATATATGCATGCGTAATAACACGTAAATCATATATGAAAGGTAATCGTATTAAGAGGATTTGTAAGTTCGCTTTTTAGTACGAGAATTATGTTCTACTCACCTTATTGTTTTGGTGGTTGATTAAGTTTATTATTGAAGACTTAATTAATGGGTTGTAAACCCTGAAAGAATAATTAAGCATATACAAAACTTCACATCTAAACTAAGCAAAGTAAGATGAATGAGTCCATAATAGATAGGCATGCATCTGTCAACCCCATGTGATTTGAATTCTACCAGCACGCTTTTTGCAGTTGTCGATAAAGCATTTAGGACAACTTTTGTAGATGTGCAGAATGGTCCCCCTTTGCTCACATTAATCACCTTAATTTGCCCGAACCCAAATTAAAACACAATAATTAATACAGTGCAAAACCACCTTAATCACAAGCTAATTACATTACTCCACAGTACTCCACTAGGCATGACATGATCGATTAGGACTTGATGAGAATTTGGTGATAAGATTTGACTGGTACATTTATCTTTCAAATGCAGACCTTTACGTGGCACCCCATGCTCCATTACTTTCTCCCTAAGAATTTTCGTCCTGAAAAAAAGATTTAAGTATTTCAGAATTATGTTCGTATCAAGAAAAGATTACGTATTATATTCCAGAATTTAGTTCATGTCGTATTATCTTGTAACAGGATGGGTGTAATATATAATAACGTATAGACACTGTAGAATTTCTCGACGTATTTGGCATCTTCACTCACCCAGAAATCAAATCACAGAGAATTCCCTCATTTGATATACTATCCAAACTGCTTCTTTGAGACCTAGCTAGCTAGGGCTTTTGAGTAGTTTAAGGAAAGCACTTCAATTCAACTTGGAGTACTGCTTCAGCTTTCTGCAGGAACACCCATTTTCAGACGTACAGAATGCCAGTTCTCAGTTTCTGATGTGAGTCTTTAATTAGATCTCATGCATGAACATATGATATGATCCCCATGGCTACAAGTCTATGATTCGATGTCTTACTTTAATTTGATATGTACTATGTTTATTAGCAGTAAAAATTAAATGATCATGTTTTTCATCAAACCCTAATCTGATTTCATAGCTTTTTGCTTGCTGATGTGGTGGATAGATCGGTTTAGGGTTCTTGATTAGGGCTTTTAATCATTTCGATTTGAATATGTTAATGTTCTTGTTTTTGGTGATTCTATTGTATTCCTAGTTCAGATCCCTAGGAGTTCTCTAAGAATTTGATACTGAGCTCAAGAACTAACTAACTGATCCTAGATATGATGATTACAAGAGAAGTGGATTTCTGTAATGCTGGGACAAGACAGGAGGGGGATAATTCGAGTGATGTGAAAGTGAATCTTCATGGGAAGACGGTGACGGTTGCGGGATTCTCGGCGTCTAGGCCGACAACGTCGTCGTCGACGTCGACGACGTCGTGGACGAGGTTGAAGGATCCGAGGATTGTGCGTGTTTCGCGGGCGTTTGGGGGGAAAGATCGGCACAGCAAAGTGTGCACGGTGCGAGGGCTGAGGGACCGGCGCGTGCGGCTTTCAGTGCCGACGGCGATTCAATTGTACGATCTGCAGGACCGGCTGGGATTGAATCAGCCGAGTAAAGTGGTGGATTGGTTACTCGACGCGGCGAAGGGTGATATTGATCAGCTTCCTCCTCTCCAGATTCCTCCCAGAATCTTTGATCCTTTTTTGGCGGCGCCGCCGTCTACGGCGGTTTCCGCCGTTTCCACGCCGCCGCCGTTTACTTCTTTCTTAAGATGGGACCCATCTCCTCCTCCTCCTCCGACAAAACCGGAATTGGACCATTTCCACACCTTCAACAACGCCGTTTTATCCTCCCCTTCTTTGCCGCCGTCCGCCGCCGTCTCCTCCCAGGTTCTTGTCTGTCCGCCGCCGGGATTACAGCCATATTCCTTTCTCCACCACCCCGCCACCTCCCCGCAGGAGCTTGACCTGAAACAAATCATCAATTTCCAGATGCTGATGAGCTCCACCTCACAGCCGCCTTTCTCAACCTCACTCCAGCCGCAGCCGCCGCCGCTCGTCATCAAACCGATGCATTTTCTCCATTCCCACCACGCCGGAGCCCCGCCGGACAAGAACGAAGATCCATGAATTCCTTTACTTAACGGTGACAATTCAATTCGATCAGATCAATTCAAGTAATTTTCTTTAATCCTGGTATGTTATCAACAGCGTTATACAGATCATATATATCCTGTTCTTAATCCTATATGATCCGTTCCAAATCACATTTCCATTATTATTCCTTTCAAGTATATTATAACTATCCAATTATTCCATTCCAGTTGAATTTAAAGCTGCGATTTCATCATAATTCTTGTTTATATGATGATCATGAGCTGTTTTCATGTGTAAACTCTTCGCAATATATATAAATAAGTTACTATATATATTGCTACTATAATATATATATCATGTTTGTTTGGCCATGAATCATTGAATTGTGCTATTAAAAAAGAGTTTCAGAATCAGGCTAAAATAGGAAAGAGATATGTACAGGAGAATTAGGGTTTGAATCAATTGAAGTTTTAGTCTTTTACCTATGTATGCAAGGAAAGGGACAAGATGCAGAGCTCTCGTACGTACTATATATGTGTGTGTATGTATATGTATGTATGTATACATGGTACACACAATACATATATTGATATACCAAACATTCAAACACCTTGCTTTTAGGGTTTTGTCTTGTCAATTTCACTTTCTTTTGCCCTAGCTATGATCATTTTAAATTTCTTGCTGTTATTCTTGCTTTTTCCATCCATCTTTTTCCATTTTGTTGGCAATATAGTATAACTATGTGTAAGTTGTATGTTTTTCTGTGTGTGTATATATATAAGCATGAATATATTTACAATTATACTTTCTAAAAAAAAGAAAAAGACTACATTTACTTCAATTATATTTAGTTTTTCTTGCACTATCCTTGATATGTGTTCAGCTGTACAAGTAAACATGTTTTTGGTACAAGCATCTAGGGCATGTAACTGTTGAGGCACATTTAGGACATGTAAGCCAATTGAGGCACATATACCATAATTTAATTTATTTTCATCATTCGGGGCCTTTTATTTCTTGTCATTTGGATGTGTTTCCTCATGTAATTCCATAATTTATTTTCTATTCCATTCCTATTACTTCCATTTTCATTCATTGAACCAAAAGCCACATAAATGTTTGTGTGATATCTAATGAATTGAAAGACTTTAGTACATATTATATTATGTATTTAATGAAACTGTACTGTTAGGATGGTTTAGGAACTTCAATATTTTTAATTTAGAGTGTGTTTAGAAATTCGAAAAATGATTTCCAATGATTTTTGGAATTCATTTTTCGGGTTCCCGTGTTTGGGAGAGGTGAAAGTTTTAAATCAACGGAAAACTATATTATTCCCGGTCAAAGGAAAAATAACTTGGTTTTTCTGAAAAATGACTTTCTATTCTTTTGGAGAAGTCATTTTCCCGATCCAAATGTTTCTTCTTCATGGCTTCTACGGAGAATGCTTCCCTGGCTTTCTATCGTCATCCTCCGCTTTCTACCTTGACTGGTTTACGACGAAAACTAGTACTATTTTTAAAAATATTTTGTTTGTTATTTGAAAAAAAAATAGTTGGGCAAAACATGACTGTTGTTAAATTTTTTTTAGTTAACAACAATTAAAATTTTATTATACAATTCTGCTTATTTTTAAAAAAAAAAATTAACCAAACATACAAAGACAGTTTTCTGGAATGCAACTAAACACAAGAAATGAAAATATTTTATGGAAAATAAGAAAAGTTATTTTCCTGATTTCCCAACACACCCTTAGTGAAGTCACAAGGAGAAAATTAACTTGTTATATATTAAGTACTCCTTATCATTTAATATAATGATTTCCATATTTCACATTAACAGTGTATGTAAAATGTTATGAATTTATAGGATGCAATGTGATAATAATTAACTCAGTATTAGATGGAAGCCAAAAGTGTTGGTGGGGTTGTTAAAAATCATGAATTATATATTGAACTCAGTGATTTTCTATTACAAAAAGTATTTTTTATGCATTTAACATTTTGGTCACTCATTTCGGGACTTCCTCTATTTTATATTTTAAATCATACAATAAACAAAAAACGTTAATAATTGTATATTCAATATTATTATTATTATTATTATTATTATTATTATTATTATTATTATTATTATTATCATACCAATATACATGAGTTCAAAAATTTTGTAGTCCAATAGTATATACATAAAACACTATAAACAAAATTTTGAATTCAATTTCTTTCTCTATCTTTAAATGTATGAAATAAGAAAATAAATTAATTAAAAGCAAACAAATATATCTAAGCGTCACAATACCAAGATTTTAGAGCATGATTTCAAATAAAACAAATCCCAATAAGTCCCATCTTGTGCATTGCCACCTAATATTGCACTTGTTCTCGATCAAGATGCGTCTGTAATTGATACTTGAAGATGCGGAATCAAGTTGTCCATAACTGGTTAGCTCAGCTCAAATTGAGAAGGCTAAAGCACAAATAGAAAGTCGAATTTAATTGGGATCTTGTGACTATTAAGCTAATTGTTCGACCGATTCAATTGAGTGTGTTCAAGAATGAAACTTATGATTTGTCACTTATAAACAATAAAAATTATAAGTAAAATAAATATAAAATGTCGTGTGAGAGTCAAACTCATAATTTCTCATTTACAAAATAAACATATATGTGTGTGTACACACACACTAAATTGACATATTGGAGCTATTTTAATTTGTTTATCGGATGGAGGGATCAATCATTAAATCATCTCCTCGAGACTAACACATTATATTCCTCAAACAATAGATACAGAGAACATCATTAAGAAAAATCTATTGTTGAATGTGTTTCTCAATAATAGATTTGCAATTGAATAGAGGAATCATCTCCTCGAAACTAACACATTCCTCGAATAATAGATACAGAGAACATTATCAAGAAAAATCTATTATTATTATTATTATTATTTTTTGAAAGAAGAAAAATCTATTGTTAGTTGAATACTTGAATGTTCTTTGTCGGAAGTTTCTCAATTGATTGAATTTTCCAAGCATATATGTTGAATGCTCCTACCCCTAACAGCGAGAAAATTAAATGCTCTTTATAACTCATTAAATACTAGTTATGTAATTGAAAAAAACACGAATTTTACACCTACCAAAAAAAGGCAAATTATTATATGAATCCGGACCTACTTTGCAAAGTGGACCCTCATATTAAGTGTTATCAATTTGAATTGTGAGCAGTTAGTAAGTAAATTGTAAACATTCAGTACGTAAATTGTGATGTGTCCATAGTTATACTATTGAAAAAAAAAAAAAAATACGTTGTGCAAAATCAAAATTTCCAGGCCCATTTTGTATGGATTATATTTTATTCGTAAAATGGGCCTTAAATCTGAAAGCCTATGCTATGCTATAGCTTATTGGGCCGACCTTCTCTAGGCTTTGACTTTTTTGCGTGTCAATCATGGCCCAATCATGGAAATGACCATCCTGACCTCAACAACGCCTAGCTTGTCCGTCTATAAGTAGACACCATACAAAATCACCATCCGCTCCTTCTCGATCTCGTCTCCTTCTTTCTCACTCTCTCCGCCTCTCCATTTTCTGCTATTCTGAACCCTTCACTCTTCGTTGAGCTAGGTTTTACTGTGTTCAGGAGCCATTATTCAGCTCCTTTGGCTAGTGTTTTGTAGCGGACAGAAGGGATCAGTAGCGGGAAACCCTAATAGCTGTAGAAATTTCCTGGTAAGTCGTCGAATTTCGCAGATTTCTCTATTCCGTGATTTGATTTTGTTGAGCTCATTTCAAAGTGCGAACGGTGTTGAGGTTTTGCGCTATTCTTCGGAGCTCATTTTGTCGGATTTTCGTGGTGAAATGTGCGGTTTCGCGGGTGAATAAATGGTCGGTTTTGGGAGATTTAGTTCGGGCGGAGTGATATGTAAGTGTTGAATATGAGCGATGGAGGTGGGGAGAGTGTAAGAGAGTGTGAAAGCAGCTGTGGGGGATCGAAGAAGAAGAAGGTGACGGTGAAGGACGAATTTGCCCAGGCCATTGCTAGAATTGCTGTTGCTCAGATATGCGAGGGTGTAGGGTTTCAGAACTTTCACCAGTCCGCGATGGATACTCTTTCGGATGTTGCTGTCAGATACATTCGAGATGTGGGGAAAATTGCCAATTCGTGTGCAAATTTAGCAGGGAGGAGCCAGTGCAATGTGTTTGATGTGATTGAAGGATTAGAAGATTTGGGTTCCATCCAGGGGTTTTGTGGTGCTTCTGATGTTAGCCACTGTCTTTTGGGTTCTGGAGCAATCAAAGACATTATTAGATATGTGGATGAGGCTGAAGAAATCCCATTTCCCTACTCCATTCCCAATTTTCCAGTAGTGAAGAATTGGAAACTAAATCCTACTTATCTGCAAACTGGAGAAAACCCACCTGAACATGTACCTGCTTGGTTGCCTGCATTTCCAGATCCCAAGAGTTATGCAGGTTTAAATTTGGTGGAAAAGAAAGAAGCAGATAGCAGGATTGTTAAGGCCGAGGAAGTTGAAGATCAGAGAATGGCTGGCAAACCTCTACTGAATTTGCAGCAACAGTTGGCTGTTAATGGGCGTGAAGCTGCAGTAGCTGTTGATCCTGTAGATGCTGCTGAGGAAAAAAGAACAGTTCAATGTAACCCATTTCTTGCCCCACCTCTGCAATTTGGGGAGAAGGAGGTCTCCCAAGTTGTCCTTCCAGCTAGACTTTCTGATGACACCTTCATGCAACATTCAGATCATGCCATTACAAGAAACCATGATTCTATGTTGGATGCATTTACTCCAGCAATTGAAGCAGTTCAGAGTAGGTCAAGTAATCATGATGATGGTGGGAAAAAGGTTCTCATGGAAAGGAGAACTGCAGTGCGATTCCGGTTAGAAAGTCACAGAAAGACATTAGGTAGAGCAGCAAGCCTATGGGATGAGGCTGATGAGGAACTAGAGTCTTGGGTCGTCAATGATAATGAGAAAGTTAACGGGAAAAGACCAGCTGAGCAAATTCTCAATAGTTCCATGAATAACTCACAGGAGCAGGCTCACTTGTAAATTAGGCATGTTTCGTTAGTCCTAGGATACTCATTTAGCAAACCGAGGCAGATGCTGCTTCCATGCTAATCAAAGTAGAGGCTAGAGTTGTCCTTATATGGGGTTTTACAGACTGCTAGAGGGGTATTTTCCCACTTAACAATCCATTGAGGTATGTTATTGTTAGGCATGTCTTGAACCTTTGTACTTGATAACTTTTCATAATGACAGTTGCTTTCTATTTTTTCTATACTCTGCATGCTCATGTCTTTTACTCTTTTAAGATATATTGTGGAATTCTGAACCACCTTGATTGTGCTATACAATTTTGAACTTCACAATGAAATATAGTGTTTATAAAATGAGTTTCAGGACATGATGAAATATAGTGTTCATAATGAAATCAATATATTATGCTTAATAGAAAATACTTCACACTGCATCAATTTTCATATTAAAATTAGCCAATTACGCAATCTAAGATTGCTAAGAACAAATTCAAACTGAAGTGCAACCATATATTGGAACTTGGAAGTAGATTCATTTTCTTAGTATCCCGGAATAGATATTTAGGAATAAGGACTTCCACTCACATCCCTGGCCCAAAAGAGGAGAGAACATGTGACAGGTAGATCAATAGAGGAGTCATTCTAAACTACAGCCGCTAGATAAATGCCGGTGCTCTACTGCTCTGATCTCAACCATGTAGTCTTCTGTTTAATTGCATGCTTAGAGCTGTCCTTGTTGACTTTATGCACAAATGATACACATCAGACAACATAAATAAGCCATGTGGATCCCATGACAGTTCAGATGTGAAGAAACATTAATTTCATTTTGAGAGCAAAAGTGTAGTTGTTGGTCTGCTGCTATCATCATTTCATAAAGGATACTTGGATAATTATGCTCATTTGTTTTTCTGAAACTCTGAATCTGGATGGACATAATTTTTGGGCATCTCCAGATTAAAATGTGGGCAAAAAACATGGGGCAATGCTATGATTTACATGCAGGTTGTCTGTAGGTTAAAATTGTGATGACAACTTGTGGGAATTGAAATGCATAGCTAACTTTGAGACAGAAGTTGTCTCTTTTATAAATGCTTGAATATCATACATTTAGTGTTTGCTCATACACAAGTTAGAAAAGAAAAAGGATGCGTAGGATGCTACAATAGAAAGCTCAGAAGATGAAACCACTAGTTTGTAAATAGTTGCATGGAATGTCTTCTTGGTCTATCTTGGAGCCACACAACCTCTTTACTTATTACCTCTGTAATCAGGTCCTTAAATATTAGGCGCTCAATGTCCAATGCCAATGCTGGAAGCTCACCACGATGTTCTACCCAATCTTCTAATTCATGCTTTAAATCTCCCTTTATGATTTTAACCAATTCATCATCCTCAGTGCCTAGGAAGCTGTCTGATTCAGGCCTAAGATGGTCCACCTCTGCATATAGCTCTTTCAAAAGCTGCTGTCCACTGAAATTTCTCTCCTGCATTAAAGAGCCTTCTAAAGCTAGCTTGTGTGCAAGAATCTCATTCACTGTATCAAATACAACTTTCCTGTGAATTTTCTCTTCAAATTTTATCTTGGCAATGTTTTCTTGTGGTCCTTCGCATGTTAGCCAAGTGCTTTCCTCAGTTTGTTCCAGTACATGGAACAGCTTGGGGTTAATCAGATGGCCTGATGGATGAAGCTGAGCAGTTGTCGAGACACAATCTAGATCTTTGAGGAGGCCTGATGCCAGCAATATTTTAGTGATATACCGATGGTCAGAATTATCACCTTGGCAGAAAGGAGCTATTTCATTCATGGCACCTTCACGGGGAGTAGAATTTAGTAGCCTGAGCTTATGAAGCAGGTGATCAACGTTTTCTAAACTCTTATGATTGAATCCAGAGCTAAGATTGTGTCTGGTGCTGAACGGTAAGTGGTCCAAATCCTCTGTGTGCCATTCTTCTTCATTAGCATCTGAAATGTCATGATCTGATAAGGTAAGAAAGGGCACTAGTTATAAATGCTTTCATTGAATTTCAGCAAACGAAACTTCTCTAAATGTTTGGGTATTATCTACTCCCAAAAGCATAAGTTGGGCCAAACACTGAAAAGAGAAAAAGGCTTTTAAAGCACTTAAGAGGCAAAAACTCTTTCTCAAGAAGCTTCACAGTTGTGACTTATATGAAAAGCCTAAACTTCAATAAGCATTTTTTCTTTAAATCCCTGTGATAATATCTGTTTATATTTCCATATCCTTAGAGCATCCTTATCAATGGGAATATTTCACGGTTCTTTAGGGGTTTTTGTAAGTGTGATTAGGAAAGAGAAAATAGGTTGGGATGAAAAAAGAGAAAAAGAAAATGGAAAAACAAATTAAATTCTGACAATTTATAAAAATAAAAAAATCAAAAAATCAAAAGGTGGTATAAAGTCAGAGTTGCCGCCACATTTAAGCCTCCATTACTGACAGTTACTGACATGAACTTTGTATTTGCAGTAGTTTTATTTCATCTCATTTAATCCTCCACATCTGTTCACTTTTACATTGTCCAGATCATATACTGACATAAACTCCATATTATACACTGCTGTAGATGCTCTTAGGTGTTGTGTGACTGAAAATGGTTTTTTTTTTTCAAGTTTTGCAATGACTAACAGACAGGTGTAAGGAGCAATGGTGAAATGATCTAATGGATACACGACAATGGAACTGTACCTCAAGTGTGCTCGACTCTATTTTCTAATCCCCCACCCAAGCATACCCAAAAATAAATAAATAAATAAATAAATAAAATCTCAGTACTTTTTTCTTGGTAATTTGACTGTGGTGTATATTATATGTGCCTTGTTTCATGTTTCTTATGCAAGTGACCTATTCCAATTGCAATTTAGATTGAAAATACATATTTTGTGGTATGTGATTGTTACCTCCAAAAGCTATTGATATCTTCTTCTTCACTGGGGATGGTGAATCTTCTATGTAGAATGTAGCATCAAGCACAGAGACAGGGCTAGGTTGTTCAATTGTAGCCATTGCAAGTTCTGCCATCATTGTGTCTTTTCTCAATCTCATTTCAGAATTCTGGATGGCAGGGAAAAAAAGAAGTAAAATATAATTAATAATACTCCGTAAAATAAAATCATGAAAATTCTAAGTTAATCACTTACTGTCTCTTTATGGACGACTTGCTGTTTTGCTCCCATTTCAATATTATGATATGTGCTTGTGACTTCTGTCTCCATATATGAGGCCAAGCTATTGTTGCTCTCTGATTGCACTGAAGCTGTGTCACCTTGCTCACTAAAGGTTCCTGTGTCACTGCTTATCTCGCTGAGGTGGCTATAACTTTGTCGCTGATTGGCAGATTTCAGTTTTGGTCTCCTATTTGATGATTCTGATTCTTTGGGTTGTTTATTTTCTTTCCTTCTAATCCTGCTTGGTTCAGATTGCTTCTCCATGCCAAGCTTTTTCTTTTGCAGTCTTGGACTTACAGCCCCAGGGCTCCTGTCAAGCACAGGATGCCGACCTCCATTCATGTGTGCAGAGCCTTTCGAAGCTTGCAGTGCATTTGATGTTCTTTGATTGATCTTCTCTATAGAAGGAAGACTCTGAGTGGGGCCTTTGATAATATTTTTCCTAGGTGTCAAGTTCTTTCGATCTTTGTTAACCGAGTCATCTCTGTTGCGTGTAGAGGAACTTGCAACTCTTACTTGAACATTTAGTTTGGCAGATTGCTTGATTGGATTGGAAGATTTGACCCTCTTTGGAGGACAAGATCTTTTTTCCGTCGGAGATGAGTGATGGCATTGCTGCCTTTGCTGCATTGATAGCCTGGGACTGCAACCATAATCTGTAGCATAACTGTTCGATTGAGAATCGGTATCAAAGTCAGCCACCTCTTCTGTTTGGTTCTCTAACCTTGCTCGTGTCTTCTGCATTGCTTCAAGTATTTGTTTGAGTGCTCTGAGATCTTTCCCGGATTTATCGAGCTCAAGTTCAGTAATCCTTTTCTCAACTTCACTATAAACCGATGAGGATATCTGTTGAGGATTTGTGGAGGCTTCTTTACTTCTTAGCAGTGTTTTCTGTGGGGCCCTACTGGAGTCTGATAGCCTCCATGGTGCAAGTTCTAGTGGAAACCTCGAATAAGAGGTTGGTTTGGTAGGTCGAGAATGTGGTGAGACAGAATCCTTTTGTGAATCCTGTGAAGATCTGGTTTCTTGGTTTTGCTTGCTGTGTTGACCCAATCCCTGTGATTTCGGAACAGAATTTTCGACAGAAATGAATCTTTCTTTTAATACCTGATCGTCATTGATGGAAGTAGGCTCGGGAAAACCTTCTAAACCCATTAGCTTTACCACCACGCTTGAAGATCGTCTATGGCTTCCAAATTCTTCGTTTCTGGTGGGTGTGCTGACGGAGTTCTCATCTCCCTCGTGACGATTCTGTACGAGGAAATTTGATCTGGTTTCAGATGCAGAGCTCCTTATGGACCTTACTCTACTGTCTAATGATAGCCTAGGAAGCTCTCCTTGCTTCATTGTCGACTTCAATGTTTCTCGTGATTCAATTCCATCATAAGAGAAACGACAAGGATCCCTTCCCGCATGCTGCAAGGTATGATCTCTATCTTCCTTGAATGAGAATGGAGCTTCTTGAAATCTTGAATGACCTCTCGTTGATACTTTTGCAGATGGCTTCGAAGGCCTGGGAGAATCGATGTGCTTCATTACCCGGACTCTTCCCTCTTCTTTGTCTCGGTACATTGAGTTCTTCACTACATCTCGGAGATCAGGGGACTGCTGCAGAGGCCTAGGCGAATCTATGTGCTTCATTACACGGATTCTGTCCTCTTCTTTAGCCCCCGTTTTGACAGATAACTGCCTACTCGAGTACAATGAAGGTTTATGTTGATTCATGTCCAAGGCCTCGGGGATTCTAGAAAAATTGGTTTGGGTGCAAGATGGTGATTCTTGTGTAGCGGTTTTGTTTCGGTCAAGTGATGAGGGAGTGGATGGGCATGGAGACGAAGACGAAGAAGAAGAAAGGATCTTGTATGACTCATCAGAACCCACCACTCGTTTAGTCCTTTCCTGCACTCATCAACCATGAAAATTACTCTACAAATTAAAGCTTTTGGGACTGCAGGTGGATTTAACTAGTTCAGAATCTCACCAATTCGATTTCTGTTGCGATTCTGGGCTCCCCATTGTGGTTTGCACCTTTACACATTGTGAAAATTTAGAGCTACATTAGTATCTCGCTAAAGATATATATATTTTTTAATACTACTGACTCTATTGCAATACAGTATCTGTTCATAACAATGCTAAAGATATGTTTATGCAGCATGATACTGGATATGGATGTGGGCGTTGCAGACTATGGAAGCTAACGTATAAACTAAGTTCAAATCAGAAAACCGAAGTTTCACAATTTCATGTAAACTACTGGTAACTGGTGACTGGTGAGTGTCTTAGTTTTCGAAAACAATAGCTTTATGATTTCATGGTGGCATTGCATATTTGCACTTCTGGGTTATTAATACAGGAAAAAGGTCTCTAATCTCTATCAATCTAACTATAAATTAAGGATTTTCATTAAACTTCAACAATTTTAACAACAAACAAATCTTTTTTGCAGGGGGGGAAATACCTGTAACTGGTTTTTTGTTGTTATGACAATCTGCTCGTTTGCCAGTGAAGAAATGGTGCCTGTCAAACAGCTGGAATATCACATTTATGCATCCAATCTGCTTGCGAAGATCATGGTGGGCTTCTTTCACCGAAGATGGTATCCCCGACGAAGACATCTCTCTCCTCCCTTCTAACACGCTGACTGGTTAGAACGACAGAATCTCGCAACTCCCATTCGCTTCTCCAGGTATCTTTGCGTATCCTTAAAAACAAAAATCAAGAATGTTATACATATGTTTGAACAGATATCACAAGTTAGTCAGTTTCTCGAATTCTTTATCTGTGCAGGGCAGAAAAACGACGAATACTTACAATGGTGCAGACCAGAACAACGAGAATATAACAGGAAGAAGCTTCCTCGGCAGCCACTGATAACGAAAAACCGAACCTGTAAGCAACTGTTTCCTCCTTCACCTTAATTGCTGCAAAATGAGTAGACTGTGTGTAGTGTGTATGCAATGTATGTTAAGTAGAATTGAAGGGAAATCTTGAGGGCCAAGAAGAGAAGTCCTTTTGGGTTTTTTTTAACAGAAAGGAAAAAGGTTGCAGGGAGAGTTTGTCTTTTGTCACTCTCAAGGAAGGAGGGAGATGCTGCTTAGTTTATTCAGGGAAAGATGGAGAAAGAAAGTTGTGTGATAATATACTTATATACTGCTACAATAATGCAGGTACGAAAATTTAAAGCAGCTAGCTCTAACTTGGAGGTGGGGTTATGTGGGGGTGGGGGGTAGGGTTTAGATTGGGTGAGTCTGAACTAAGTGGGGTCAAATCTAGTTGTATTAGGATTAGGGGGAGGAAGAGGACTGAGTCGTTTTCAACGGATTGTACCCTAATTCCGAGGTCCCACCGCTTCTGTCTCGAAACATTGGTGGATGAGGTAAATTGCAAGATGTACTTCAATGATTTACAGGTTCCTTAAATGCTTACGCAACAAGGTTAATGACTCCAATTATTTTCTATACTCTGAATTAGGGGTGTAAATGAACCGAGCCGTTCGGTCAAAGCTCGTCACGAGCTTGGTCAACTTCGAGCTCAAACCAAACTCGAGCACAAATGTTTATATATGTGTGTGTGTGTGTGTAAATAAATCGAGCGGCTCAGTCAAAGCTTGGCTCAAGTTCAGTCAACTTCGAGCTTGAGCCGGCTCTTTTCGTAACCGAACCGAGCTCGAGTTCGATTCTGGCTCGTTTACATCCCTACTCTTTGGGTACATCAGAACTATTAACTTTATAAAATTACTTGACCAGTTAAAGATGTGACTTTTTTGAATTAGTTGACTAGTTGGGCTGTGACTGACGTTTTGAAATACGCAATTAGTTAAGATGTGACTTCTTTAAATTAGTCGACCAATTGAGTAGTGATCGAATTTTGAATTTCTCGACCGGTTAAGATGTGATTTATTTGAATTAGTTGAACAGTTGAGCTATGGCGGAGAGTTAGAGAGTCCTTTTCAAGTGGACAAATAATGTGGGAGGCAGGGAGGGCAGTCTTGTGTGGAGTGGAGTGTTACTGGGAGTATGGACCTCTCTATTGCCTTTCTTTCGTCTACATGGGCATGTGGTGTTTGTCAGATTGCATGTAAGAAAGTGGATTTGTGTACTGGCAATGCTTCCCTCACTTCCTCTACAATCATTCTCTTTGGCTTCTCTGTCTTCTATTATCTTACATTTTTGTAACAACAAATATTAAAACTAAAATCTCTTTTATAAATCCCAAACTTATGTCATTAAATTATAACCATTTTTTTGGGTCCATTTTCCCTTGTTTCAATCCACAATAACATTATATCCTTCACCTTGTTATCATAGCTTTTATGAAGGGAGACAACATTAGTGGCAATTATTCATTTTCTTAAAAAAAAATTGGTGAAGTTTTTCTTGAATATTTCCATGTGAAGATTCAATTTCATGGGCTGGCTTTGCCTCTTCTTTTTTTTTTTTTTTCTTCTTCAATTTTTTTTTTAATAATTATTATTTTTTTAAAAGAATGTATTTGAGTAAGCTACAAGTATTCCTTAGAAAGAGTCAACAGCTTCATTTCTTCTGGATCCAGAAGTGTAGGCTTTGGGAATTCATATGTATCTACCATGTTGTCTTCCACTCTTTTGCAGTCACCGCTTGCCTTTTATGATTGTAGGGCAGCCATGAACTTAAACTAGGTTTCTACACACATCCTAAACTTCCCCAAAATAGATTCTTTTGTTCTTAGAATCTTGTACAATAGCTCGCAAATTACATAAGAGAAAAAAAAAACACATTAAGAATATCTTATGAAACAGATTTGAGAGAGTGTTAAAAAAATTCAAACTTGTAACATTCTGATATAAGAATCATGTTTCAGTATTATTTCACTCATTTGGTCATCCTTTGTTGCATTACTTGGTATCAACAATTACAATATCAAAGCGGTTATGTTGTACAGTTTTAATGATGATTATGTAGGCGATTTGTTATATTAATTGATAAATCCTAGGTACACACTTATCCTGATGAGGTTTGTCAGAACCAATGCAAAAAAGAATAACTGCAAATGGAATTAAGTAACATGGGTGCATGTTCTTCTGCAAGCTAGCTAGTAAAAAAGTGGATAGATTATGGGTCATATTTCATTCCATTCCATTCCGGGTAGAAAGATTGCAACATAGGCTAATTATACACATATAGGTATAGTTACACACACATATTAGTTTAAACATATGCATATATATATTTTTTGAAATCACATATGCATATATATAATTTTATTGTAACTTTCGAATATCATGTTTAGGTCTATACTACCTTTTAACATATCGATCATGCTACGTATCAGTATAAAGATTAAAGTTGATGAGATGCATTTCTTAGGTCTTTTGTCCGCTCAAACGAGCTCAGTATCCTGACCGTTTAGGTTGGGATGCACATACAACTGAAAAATACTCTCAACGCCCTGTATTCTCCTATCACTGATAGAATCTTTCCAATTATAAAGATTAATTCTGATCTTGAAACCAGTAATTCAGATTAAGTCTTTTCGATATTCGATTACGAGTGTGTGTATGTGTATGTGTATGTATAGTGACACCCATAACTAGGAATGATTGCAATTGATGTTACAAAGAAGAGGGTTGCATGATCACGTGGATAAAGTGGAGGGGAGGCCATGAGGGATGCTTTACTTTCATTAGGCAAAGAACAACTATCCAATATTAATCATCTCACCCCTAACCCTCTTTATATATCATTCTTCATATATATATGTACACTTATAGTATAGATATATATATTCCAAGAAAAGGCTGCCCCATTAGCCTAACATGATTGGGCACATGATCCCCCCCACCGGACCACCATGTGCATTTTCCCATTTAATTAAGTTTTCCTTAACCAATATAAAGTATCATGTCACATGATAATTAGTTAATTAGTTTTGTTAATTATTAATTAACTACTCCAATACAATATGTGTGCTCGTGCTTACACTAATGAGGGGATTC
Source organism: Ipomoea triloba (assembly GCF_003576645.1). Classification (NCBI taxonomy): domain Eukaryota; kingdom Viridiplantae; phylum Streptophyta; class Magnoliopsida; order Solanales; family Convolvulaceae; genus Ipomoea; species Ipomoea triloba. The sequence continues at coordinate 1,107,246 of NC_044918.1, forward strand.
TATTAGGAATGGTAATAGATTTGCAAGTGCAAAAAAGGGAGAGAGAGAAAGTCAAGATTCCATCTCTCATCACCATGCACCATTACACAAAGATACACAAAAAGAATGGAGCAAAAAAGTTGATAGATCTAAGCAGATTGGGGCTTAAGAAACTTTGGATTTTCTATAGAATTTGTTAACAATCTTTAAACTCAATGCTTATAAAATAGTGGTCAAATAAGTTAAAATTAGCTGATAAGCTAACTATGTTACCAAACAGGGTTATAGTTTATTATAGACTGTCACATCATCCTTACATGATATTCAAAGATAATTAGTACATGTTTTTAAGTTTTAACCAATATTGACTTGGTTAAACAACTAATATAAATGTTTGATTAATTAGCTTTTTTGTAACGCTTATTGCTCCAAAACGTTAAAATTTAAAAAACTGTTTTCAAGTCATTTTACATGTAATCAGCTATTAATTAAAAGTTAATTTACAGAATATCCTTTTCAAATAAGCTAATGATATCAACTAATCAAACTCACTATCACAATCAACTAATAACTATCAGCTAACCGTTATTTACAAAATACTCTCTATAAATATTTAAAAATATATATATGTAATAGGACATTTTTATTCTACTATTAAAACACTTGTAAATTAAATACGATACAACCGCTAAAATCCTTTACATGTCTTGAATTGAATCAAATTTGTTAGCTAGCTATCAATTACTTGAACATGGGTAGCTGAAATTTCTTCATTCATAAGAATGGATAAATGATGAATAGGGGGTATCAAAGTCAAGGAGGATAAAGACACAATGAAAGCAAAATCATTAAAATTTTGCTAACTTAGATCATTGGGAATCCGAAGTGCACATGTCAAGTTGTTGGGTGCAAATTTGCACTTGAAGCACCCCCTACGTGTCATATAACCTGGGTTCTAGGTTCCTGGCACCTGGAAAAACACAACTAATATTCTTGATAATGTATGTTTTGGATCAGATCTAGATCATGCTATGTCAGGTTCTTGTTACAAAATTGTTAATCCACTCATCTTGGAAATCCCATAATTTTGTGTTTTAAGAATCTAATTTGAAAAAGAGTTAATTTTATTTTTTGTCCTAGATTTATAGTTGATAGTTTACTTTTAGTTCTTTTTACTCAGAATAGCGGTTATATTTTCTGCTTGAGAAGGCAACCACTTGCCAGAAAAGGCGACCTTGGTCTTGTTCTCGGTGATCGACAACTGTTCGTCAGTCGCCGGTCACTTTGTTATCGAAATCTTGTCGGCGGGTTGTCGGAACCCTAATGACTTGTAACCGATTTTTGAGCTCCATTGCATCAAAATAAATTGTTGATAGATCTAATTGCACACTTTTCAGCTAAAGTTCGAATGCGTATTTGGCCCTTTTTTGTTAAAAAATACATAATGAACTTTAACAATTTATAAAAGGTAAAAATGAAATGTTGCACCATACAACTACTAAGTAAAGCAGAACTCTATCGAAATGAAAACATTGATTAGTAGATACCATATTAGCATGGAGAAGATTCATTACATCCTCTGACATTACATACATTGCATCTTCTATAGCTCCTTTTGCATAAAGTTAAATCTTGAAAAATCTGTGGCAATCAAGAAATGAGGTCATGGTAAAGATTGGGAATGATTATGAAAGTATATTTTACCTCCTTGTGTACGCAAAGAAAGAAAAATCAATGATGGAAGAACAGGCAAGGGAATGAATGAGGATAGTTGAGATAGTTGTAGGCCATGATGTTTTGCAAGGGAATCAAGAGAACTTTTACCAAACTAGCTAGCAGTTGTTCAATGAATAATTAATTTTGGGCCTATGAATTGATTGTGGAGTTGTCATGTATGTTTTTGACAATGGTACACAACTAAGGTTGTTTTGGCAGCTTCCCTTTCTTCATTTCATCATAAGAATCAATTAATAGCCTCATTTATCATCACAGAATTTGGCATGTGTCCAATATTTAAAATATCTTTTAATTAATTTTGAGCTGGTTTAAAGGTGTCAAACAGACGAATTGGTCTAAAGCTCAAACATCATATCACTTTTTTGTTGAAAAATCGGACAGAGAACTTAAAATAATAGCTTATTACTAACTACTGTTTATAAGCTAAAGCTAAATATGTCAAAGAGAACCATAGCCTCATTCACTATCATGAATTCATGACCCTATTTTACAAATTGTAAGGTTCATATTTCCAGACATGACCCCATATCTCAATTCCTTTACAATACCATCACAGCTCAGCAGCCATCATAGGCCCCTCATCAAATACAAATCCAATGAACCTAGGATCAAGTGTTCATTGTTCAAGATATCAAAAATAACTGTAAAAGAAGTTATTGCATTCAATAATAACAATAAACATTAAAAAATCAGAGCAATTCATTTCTAAAAATCAGAACCTGAGCTAAAATGGTGCAATTTGTATAGCCTAAAGTTACCCAAAAAAGAAGTCTCTTTAGGGGGTATCACTATATCAGGATGCCTGTGTGGTAAGCTGTTCACAACAATGAATTACAAAATTTCAAGAAATAAAGGTGAAAATGAATCAACTCATCCTTGGTGTTGTTCCGAGTTCTTCGAGGGATAGTAAGGCCACCGAATCAACCAAAAAAATGAGGTCAAGTTGGCATGCAACAACATTCTGATTCTTTTTAGTAATCACTGCATTAGTTGAATCATGGTATTCCCATGATGCATCTGCAGTCCCTTGCTAGAGCAGAGTAGATTAAACGGAATCACCACAGTTTTCCCGATCACGAATCCTCTTAATAACTCTAGAGGAGAAGCCCCAATTAGAGCTGTTTAACCTGAGGATGGAGGCTCTGAATAACTCTGGAGTAGAAGCCCCAATTAGCGCTTTTTTCATTAATTGCCGGTTGCCCAAATGGATGCTCCTCAACATATTTCTGTACATGTTCAGCATCTGCCAAGTTTTCCAAGTAAACGCGAAGGTCACCTCCAGGACCTGAAATATAAATGGAGAGTCACTTCTACAAGTGCCATGCAATTTGAACCATCTTAAACCAACATAAATAATAGGGTTCAGACATACAGCTGAGATAACTATGTAGTATATAACATTCTTGAAAGGGAAATTGAAATTTTAGTTGCAAAACTTGAAAAGGATTCTAGGAACTGTTTCATTATATTGTGCTGATAGCAAAAGCAAACAATTGTGTGAAAGTAACTTACCTAATGAGTTATCATCTTTAAGCCCGAAGTTGTAGGAATAAGGAAAGATTGTGGTGTGAACCTGGGAATGATGACAGTATAAACCAAAGAAACAATTATAAAATGAATTAGCTGGTAAAAATAAGCTTAAAACTAGAGGCCTGTGTTAGAAGAGAATAGGGGATTACAGGATTAAGAAGGGCCTTGTATGGAGAATCATCCAATAACAATGTGTTTGACTCATCAAAGTCCCCTTTATCCCAAGGAGAACCAGGGTAACGCTTTTCCCATATTTTCCTTAAATCCTTACAAACCAAGGGTTTATGCTTGTTTTCAAGAGTCTTGAATCTGGTCACGGTACAATGAGACATATCCTGCAAAACACAGCACATTGATCTCAGAAACTTCTTGTGTAAAGCTGAGAAAATGAATAACCAGTTAATGAACTTATTTTTATAACAAACTGCTATTTAGAAGATTTGCAAAAGACGTGAAAAGAAATAGCTTAGAGGTGTTTTTATCTGTTAATATTAGAAGAAAAAACACCAAATCAGGTAGTGTTCATGTACCTATTAGATCAAGATAATGTGATTAAAGCGGGTAAGTCTTATTTCAGTTACCAAAAAAAAACCTAAAAGAGTGGCAAATAAAATCAATGAAAATATTGGTGGGGGTAACAAATAAAATGAAGTCCAGAATTTTCCATGTGGCTCTAAAAGATTTGAATAACGAAAGATACCCAGCAAAATGCCAAACTGTGCCTCAGATCTCCCAATAAATATTTCACCACTGGAACAATAATTTTCCTGCATATTACATATATGCTACTTAGTGCATTATGAAAAGGGGCAGGGAGAAATGATAGAAGATCATACAAGACTAATACAAAGAAATTGACAAAGCAAACATCAAAAGTAAAGTTGAGTACTTGGATCTAGAAGACCAGATTGCCACATTGAATCTCTCAAAGCAAAAATTCAGAAAATCATCACAGAAGGGTCTCTTGAATACTGCAAAGGAAATTAATAATTAGCTAATTCCAACCCAATCATTATGTATGAACAAAATTAGCCTAAGGTCATTGACTGATTAAAAAAGTGTAAGCTAATAAACTCGTCACAGAAGGGCCAAAGCAACATTAGCTAACTGCAAATCAATCATTACATGTGATAGAATTAGCCTGAGAACATTGTGTCAATGTGTCGCCAGAATTATGCCATGATTCATGCAAAGGAAGTAATAAATTGTTAATTGCAATCAAGCATTACACGTAAATAAAATTAGCCTAAAGTCACTGATTGCTTTCAAAAGTGTGCAATATTAAACTCACTTGCTCGTCCTAAAAAGCTTGCATCAGCTTTACAGTCTTTTGGTCGTGGATTGACTATATCTGCAAGTAGGCCATTCAAATCAAGGATGAGCAGTTTCCTCTTCAAAGGAGTGACATCATGCACGGTAACCTCTGCACTGGATGGAAGATGGGTCCCCACACTGCAACTTTCAACTGAATTCTTCTCAGGGAAAGCTAAACACGACCCATTTTCATAATTTTCACAAGTTGTTGTGGTAGCCTTAACAGTAGCAGTGTGCTCTGTTTGAACAGAAACAACATTCACATCCTCAGGACACAACTTTACAGATCCTGCACCCAGAACTTCAGTCTCTTCTCTTGCAAAAGATAATGAGTCTTGTGTTGCAGTCTTAACATTATCTATGTTATTGTTTGCTGCCTTCTTTACCTTACTTATCTTCTTTTTCTTTTTCTTCTCTTGGTTATCAGGTGGCAGCAGTTGTTCAGTTAACTCTACATGCTGATCATCACTTGTGGGTTCAATGTTTTCTCCTCTCTTCCTCTTTCGTCCATTTGCAGTCTTTTGTTCAAGATTGTTGTGTGAACTGATATCTCTCTCATGATGCTCTGGCGCAAGTACTTCAGCAGTTGACTCTACATCAATAACATTACTTGCCAGTTTATTTAGCTTTTTTGTAGTCCACTTCTTCTTTTTTCCACTTGCACTCTTTTCCCCACTTTCACTCTTCTCTATTTCGGTCATATTTATATCACTCTCTTGATTCTTTGGTACCGGTAATTTGGCAGTTGAATCTACATCAAGAACATTGCTTGTGGGTTTAACAAGAACATCATGAATCTCATGATGCTCTGGCACAAGTACTTCTGCAGTTGACTCTACATCAATAACATTACTTGCCGGTTTATTTAGCTTTTTTTTCTTCCCCTTCTTCTTTTTTCCACTTGCACTCTTTTCCCCACTTTCACTCTTCTTCTCTATTTCGGTCATATTTATATCACTCTCTTGATTCTTCGGTACCAGTAATGTCATATTTATATCACTCTCTTGATTCTTCGGTACCAGTAATTTGGCAGTTGAATCTACATCTTGATTCTTCGGTACCAGTAATTTGGCAGTTGAATCTACATCAAGAACATTGCTTGTGGGTTTAACAAGAACATCATGAATCTCATGATACTCTGGCACAAGTACTTCTGCAGTTGACTCTACATCAATAACATTACTTGCCGGTTTATTTAGCTTTTTTTTCTTCCCCTTCTTTTTTCCACTTGCACTCTTTTCCCCACTTTCACTCTTCTTCTCTATTTCGGTCATATTTATATCACTCTCTTGATTCTTCGGTACCAGTAATGTCATATTTATATCACTCTCTTGATTCTTCGGTACCAGTAATTTGGCAGTTGAATCTACATCTTGATTCTTCGGTACCAGTAATTTGGCAGTTGAATCTACAACAAGAACATTGCTTGTGGGTTTTTCCCCACTTCCACTCTTCTCCTCTATTTTGGTCATATTTATATCTCTATCTTGATTCTTTGGTGCCAGTAGTTTGGCAGTTGAATCTACATCAAGAACATTGCTTGTGGGTTTATTTAGATTCTTTTCCTTCCTCTTCTTCTGTTTTCTATTTCCACTCTTTACCTCAAGGATATTGGCCAAATTCATATCTAGCCCTTGAAGCTCTTGAGCTGGCAATTGTACAGCTGACTCTGCATTGGGAAGAGTGACCTGTAGATTTATATCTCTATCTTGATTCTTTGGTGCCAGTAGTTTGGCAGTTGAATCTACATCAAGAACATTGCTTGTGGGTTTATTTAGATTCTTTTCCTTCCTCTTCTTCTGTTTTCTATTTCCACTCTTTACCTCAAGGATATTGGCCAAATTCATATCTAGCCCTTGAAGCTCTTGAGCTGGCATGGCCAAATTCATATCTAGCCCTTGAAGCTCTTGAGCTGGCAATTGTACAGCTGACTCTGCATTGGGAAGAGTGACCTGTAGATTTATATCTCTATCTTGATTCTTTGGTGCCAGTAGTTTGGCAGTTGAATCTACATCAAGAACATTGCTTGTGGGTTTATTTAGATTCTTTTCCTTCCTCTTCTTCTGTTTTCTATTTCCACTCTTTACCTCAAGGATATTGGCCAAATTCATATCTAGCCCTTGAAGCTCTTGAGCTGGCATTTGTACAGCTGACTCTGCATTGGGAAAAGTAACCTGTAGGGGCTCTTGAGCTGGCAATTGTACAGTTTGCTCTGCATTGGGAAAAGTAACCTGTAGATTAGTCATGGCTGCAGTACAATTCTTTTTATTTTTCTTCTTCTTCCTCTTCTTTTTCCCATCCACATTGTTTTCCAAATGATTTTCGATTGGATTTAGGTCCAAGTCCATAGGCTCTGTAGAAGGAAATTTTGCAGCTGATTCTACCTCAGGAAGAGCATTTTGAAAGCTAGACTGATGCTCTGGAAACGGCAAGAGGTCAGCTGAATCTGCTTGCATCAGAGTATCCACAGTAGTATTAACATCAGAAGGGCTTTGTTTTTTGCTATAAGTTTCCAAAATTGTATTATCCTCATTCACACTTTGTTGCTCAACCTTTTTCTCTGCCTCGCTTCTAGCTCTTCTCCTATTCTTTTTCCTGCTCATCTTTTTGGTTCTCGTTGTTAGATGCTTCGGTCAAATTTTACATTCATTGAAGTTTGTCTTGAAATAAAAGGAAGAGGAAAATCCCCAGTTTAAATAACCTTCCAAATGTTCACTTGAGTGTTTTTCCCAAAAATAGATGCACCGATTCCCCTGACTGTCTACAAACTCATTTCACTCTCAGTTTTCCTATTCATCAAAAAAAAAAAAAAAAAAAAAAAAAGATAAATGAAGTAGGCACAGATAAATCCCCAAAGCAACTATGTTGAATCTTATTAGTTACAGCCAGAATAAATCAGAGCACAAACATTTTTTTTTTAATTTGGTTTTCCCTCATTATCACACACAAAGTGAAGCATATACAGGGCATAAGAAGACCGCATTCAACAGGTTATTATCACAAAACAGTAATCCAGCAAAGATCAATCATATATGGGATTAAAAGGAATAGATATGAAGTCCCCCATCCCCAAAAAAAGCAGTTCCAAAAACAAAAATTCAAAAACAAGAGACAAGCACACTAGTAAGGCTATGCCCATCAATCAAATAGCATAAATTTGTAATCTTTGCATGTTACTTGCAGCCTACTCAATAATCTTATATGCTTATACGCAACAGACAACACAACCGCATGAATGCATAGTTTATACCGCAATACATAAGTGCAAGAGAATCGAATAACAAAATCCAAGCATAAAAATCCCGAATTAGCTAACTGTCAATATCCTCACAAGGGCACGCCATAGATAAACTTACAGAGATACATATAGAAACAGAGAAATTGAAGAGAAGAAAAGGATAGGGGATTTTACGGCCATTAACGAAAAATTGAAATCGACGAAGATAAACTCTTTACCTTTCACCGGAGAGGTTCACCAACGGATTTGATGGTGTTTGGCTGCGGGTAAGAAGAAAGAGGAAACCGCTCAGGAAGTGGGGGTTTCGGCGTCATTTATTCGGGCCGTTTGCAAGTTTGAATTGTTGGGCCGTAACAAATTAGCCCAATTATATATCCCATTATGGTTTTGAAATTTAACATTTTGTGATTGATATAACTTCTAATCTTAACTCCTTAATATTACAAGGGAGAATATCACATTTCTTCACTAAATTAGAGAAATATGACAAGATTGAGAATATATATGTTTCTGTTTTCCACGCTCATAGCGCTTTATTCTGACCTACAAAATTAGAAAATTAATATTGTTTAGATAAGTAAATAGAACGTGAAGCGTCTCTTCAGTCATTCCATCAATTCAAGTCATCGACATATTGAGACATTGATCTGATCAACCAATAGATATACGTCATGTATCCCACCCAATCTATGACACTTTGACATCCGTGCCCAATTTAATACTATGAAAAGTTAATTTACTACTCCGTATTTAGATGATATTTAAAGGTTTTTATATTTTTAGTGTGGCTCGACCTGACTAGAGTTTTCCAACTTTGAACTTAACAAATCCATGTGCATTAAGATCTTTGATATATAAAGGATTAGTGTGTAATTAATGAAAGAAACAAAACAAGTTGGATCGCAGTCCATATGCCCTCAGTCAACATGACATAATTATAACACTGAAGGATGAAAGGCAATGGATGGCTACCTTAGGCGGCCTTAGCTGATCTCCATGGATCCAAAGGGTTTGGACCACACAAACCCCAGCTCAAAAGTGCACCTCCATGCACGTGTGACATTCTTTAATTAATAACCACTCTCACCATTTTTTAATTTCCTAATCAAAACATTAATCACAATACAAACCAAATCATTATTTGGATGAGAACGAAAAATTTACAACTACTATTCAAAGATATAGTAGTTAGGCAAATGGCGTTACTTTCTCAAGTGAAGCCCAACAAAGTCAACATTGCCCCACTGAGGCTCGAACCCATGACCTCCCACTTGGGAGAATCACTTAATGCCGCTTGACCACAAGGCCTTCGGCGATATTCCTCATTCATGTGTAATAGTTTACAAATTACATAAGATAAGTAAATTGCACTGTGAAGATCATGTGCCACAGACTTGACCGAGAGAGTTTTGACAAAAACTGTACGAATGACCTTCTAATATGATAATCATATTATACTCGATCATTCAATCACCCTTTTGGATCCAAGCTAATAAATCATTTTAAACGAAATGGATTGTCATTATTATACTGAAAATGAAATTGATAGATGCCCTCATAAACCATCATGCCAAATTTCCCCATATGTTACCTACCTGCCTTGCTCCACCAGACAAGAAAATACCATTTTCTATCCTAATATGGAGAGGACTAAGTATTCTCGCCACCTCAATAATTTATAATAAATTGACAGTACAATTCATCGTTTAAAGGCATATATATATTGTTTAAAGATTCGGATTCGCTATATAACTTTTACACAGGAAAAGCAAAAGTCGAGAGATACATATCTGTTCCGACTGTTCGTTTAAAGTCGGAGCAAAAAAAAAAACACAACCCTATTATTCAGGAACCGACCAAACAATCCATGCTAGCATATTTTTTTTTAAATAATTTTTTTCTTTAGTTTTTCGTTTCCAGCCATGAATAAGAGCCGTGTGACGGTGACGTATAATCATATCGTCTGCCACCCTGCCAAACACTTCATATACTAATTATTTGATTAATAGTAATCATAATTGTTTATTTTGTGATAATTCACATCATAGCCTAAATTATATATATCGAGGTAAAAAATATAAAGTTACACCACAATAAAAAAAAAAAAATTTAGGAGATGGGAATGTATAGTATGATATATAAGTTGTGCATAGATCCGCTAAGACCGGGTTAAATTTGTCTAATTGAATACTACAGTATAAGAGTCTAGTATATACAATGATGGATTATCATATCCTATGACTAGTTGTAGAGATGTATTATACACGACTTAGTTCTAGCTTTCAACAACTCTCTCAACTTTACCATTGTATGTTGTCCAACAGCTCAGTTTGTCATAAGGATAAAATTTGAGAAGAAAAGTTAAGGTTCGAGTCTTATTGTGCTCAATAAGCAAAGAAGATGAGTTACCATGAGGTTAGGACTTGAGATTCAACCTTATATGAATAAATGTTCTCAATATATTAATTAGACCTTTGACATTGCTTCTTTAAACACAACAAGCTTTATTTCTGAATATTTTTTTTTTCCATTAATGAGTGCCTTTTTCCTTACCAACATATCTTGCTTCAAAAGTTATGCCGAAAGAAAATACTAAAGGCCGGCAAGCAGGATTCATATGATACCACAACAACAATGCATATGATTTCCATGCATGTACTATACACTTTATATTTATATTTATTATATTTCTATGTATATAAATGTGTGTGTACTTGTGTGGACATGTCACATGTACATACAGTTTCAACCATGCAATCAACAACGTACGTAATATATCAGTGAACAAAACTAATTAATACGAACCAAACCACAAAACTATAAAGTTATAGGCCAGACAGTTTCGACAACTTCATCCGCAATGAATGGGGAAAAATACGCAATGTAGTTTTCAATATTAATATTTGTTTAAATGCTGTATGCATATGCAGATATGTGACATTCATATATCGGAGTATCCAACTGCTTGTTACTGCATTTATTCCCTCCTTATTAATGGGAAATTGTTACGTAGCGTTTCCAACTCTAGAAGGTACAGTTTCAAGACTCCAGTTATGGTATCCAAGAAAGTAGTGTTATCCGCACGGACTTAGCTCACTAGTTCGGTAGATAGTATTTGGATGAAGAAACTAAGGTTCGAATATTGGCAGCGAGAGTGTGAAGGTTATTTCTAAAGTGAACAGATCCCTTGTGCGCACCGACATTTAGGCATGTCGATTGAATCATTGAGTCACCATGATTTACATGATCTCAAATGATATGTCGGAATTATCCATGTATCAAGCCCTATTATTATAGACCAATATGCATGGCGAATTGAATAAAAACTTAATAATTACAATACAAATTTTAGCTTAATCACTATAAATGACGACGTCGTAAAAGTCCATTTTGGGCGAACATGGTCCAACGACGGGACCAAACATTTTTGCAGGGATGAGGTAAAAGCAGGCTTAGCCGAACCCTAGTTAATTAAGGCTCTTTGAAATGTACATGAAAGTCAATAAACGCAGCATTTAGTCCACAGTTGATCTTGACTAACAACCACCACACATTCCTCGTTTAATGATGTTAGTCAATTTTTTGCTATTCTATTATTGCTTCAAATCATCATCATATCGTTTCAGGCTATGCCATTTGTCGTTATTTTAGTTGATTGATTGTTATTTTTAAGGTGGATTTTTTTATATATTTTTATAAGATTGATGCATATCATGCGATGAGTGTCGTTGATCATGATATAAGTTCAAGATGATTGATGTGTTGAGTGAGAGGTGAAATAAGTTGTTGATTAGTATTCTAGCTAGATCGAATGCGTGACTGATTAGGTTGTGATTAGTGTGAAGCAATTACATGTGACAATTACTACATGAGTGAGATTCACGTGAGTACATGGATGATGCATTGTGGGTATGTACAATGGAGTTTTGCTCATTGTGTATAATTTAAGTGAAAGTCACGAAAAATATGAGATAGATTTTCTCTATTTGTCAGGATACAATTCCTATTGTTAAATTATAATGTCACATATAGAATCCTATTATACTGTGAGAGTTTTCACATCTCAATCATGTATGTATATGTATTCACTATTCAGATATATGAGTCACACTTGTGTGATATCGTTTCACAAATCAAATAAAAATATAATATTTTGATGATAAAAAAGTAATATTTTACTATAAACAATTATGTTCGTTAAGATTCATACTATAAACACTCCAAACATTAATAACGTTGGTTAGGTGGTTTTTGAATGTCGTTTTTTAATTTTGTCATACTTACTTCTCAAGTAATTCCAAACTTGTCCCCAATTAGTCCATATATGTATGCTCCCATATTTCACACTCATCTCCCATGCCACCCACCGAATTTCCTTTTCTCGTTTCCGTGTCAACCTACGCCTTTCATCCTTCATTGTGAAATTACACTTCTAACCAAGAATTATTGCAATGGCAAACCACATTGCAAATTCTAATTATAAGTAACAGTTTACAAATAACACAAGAAAGCTAAATTACATATAAATCACATTATACAATAGAAGTAAATGATAGTGCAAATCCTTATAATCTTTAAACACGAGAGACATGCTCTAGCTATCTACTTAACCATTTAGTTTAGACAGAAAAAAATAAAAATTTTCATGTGGTCAACCAATAGCATTTATTCTTGTTTTCAATGTGCAGTCTATGATAGAGTAGGATTCGAATTCCACTACAAACTTAAAGTGTAACTAGGAGGTTTTGACCAATCAATAATGATAAATAAATATATATATATATATATATATATATATATATATATATATATATATATATATATATATATATATATATANAAGATTGATGCATATCATGCGATGAGTGTCGTTGATCATGATATAAGTTCAAGATGATTGATGTGTTGAGTGAGAGGTGAAATAAGTTGTTGATTAGTATTCTAGCTAGATCGAATGCGTGACTGATTAGGTTGTGATTAGTGTGAAGCAATTACATGTGACAATTACTACATGAGTGAGATTCACGTGAGTACATGGATGATGCATTGTGGGTATGTACAATGGAGTTTTGCTCATTGTGTATAATTTAAGTGAAAGTCACGAAAAATATGAGATAGATTTTCTCTATTTGTCAGGATACAATTCCTATTGTTAAATTATAATGTCACATATAGAATCCTATTATACTGTGAGAGTTTTCACATCTCAATCATGTATGTATATGTATTCACTATTCAGATATATGAGTCACACTTGTGTGATATCGTTTCACAAATCAAATAAAAATATAATATTTTGATGATAAAAAAGTAATATTTTACTATAAACAATTATGTTCGTTAAGATTCATACTATAAACACTCCAAACATTAATAACGTTGGTTAGGTGGTTTTTGAATGTCGTTTTTTAATTTTGTCATACTTACTTCTCAAGTAATTCCAAACTTGTCCCCAATTAGTCCATATATGTATGCTCCCATATTTCACACTCATCTCCCATGCCACCCACCGAATTTCCTTTTCTCGTTTCCGTGTCAACCTACGCCTTTCATCCTTCATTGTGAAATTACACTTCTAACCAAGAATTATTGCAATGGCAAACCACATTGCAAATTCTAATTATAAGTAACAGTTTACAAATAACACAAGAAAGCTAAATTACATATAAATCACATTATACAATAGAAGTAAATGATAGTGCAAATCCTTATAATCTTTAAACACGAGAGACATGCTCTAGCTATCTACTTAACCATTTAGTTTAGACAGAAAAAAATAAAAATTTTCATGTGGTCAACCAATAGCATTTATTCTTGTTTTCAATGTGCAGTCTATGATAGAGTAGGATTCGAATTCCACTACAAACTTAAAGTGTAACTAGGAGGTTTTGACCAATCAATAATGATAAATAAATATATATATATATATATATATATATATATATATATATATATATATATATATATATATATATATAGTATGCACACAGGCCAAGAAAAGATGAAATAATTTGAATAACTTGAAATTTGTCTCCTTCATCAATTTTAGTGTGCATTCATAAAAGTCTATGATAACCAAAGACCTTGTGGTCTAGTGACACCCGGTGTCCCGGTCAACACTCCCACATGGATGATGGGAGTAGGTTCGCCTCAGTGGAGGCAACTGTTTTCGTTGGGCTTCAGTCAGTTGAAAAAGTAGCAAAAAAAAAAAGTCTATGATATAGTTTGACAAAATTTAAAAATAAAGTCATACATTTTTTTTTTCTAAAATGGGAGGTCATATGTTCAAACCCGAGTGGAGACAGTAACTTAATGTGTTTCAATAAATTAAGAAAATATATATGGACAATTGTACATATATTATTATATTGTAATAGAAAGAAATCTTTTTTCTTTGAACAATAATCATGAAATTCCGGCCCACCATTTTCCCCACTACTCCACTCTTTAAAAACTCGCGTAATCAGCGTCATCAGTGCTGCTACTGTAAAGTAACCATGTTGTCGCACTTCTGCTCCTTCTTCGCCTGAAATCTACGCCCACGCTTATGCGTACGCGTATATATACTGTAGAAGATTGTCGTGTACAGTCGTCGCGCATACCGGTTGCATGTGAAAACCAATCAGAATGGGGCTTTGTTTCTCGCGGAGGGAGACGCCGAAGAAGCGGCCATCGAAGCGTATAGTGCACCAATCCTCGGCTGTCGGCGGCGTCGGAGGGAGCAGTAGGTGGGGTAGGAATCGATCGTCCAGGAAGGATGGAATTGTAATTCAGGACCCGGCGCTCGCCGCCGCGATTCTGTTCCAGCAGCAGATGCAGAACGGCGGCGGCGGCGGCGGCGGTTTGGCGTTTGATCGTTCCGCCTCGCTCCGTTATCCCGGCTCCAACTCGAAGAAGAATCATCAGGCGTTGCCTCGGAGCTCGAGCTCCAGAGCTCGCTCGCTAACTGATCCCCTGCTTCAACCTCACCAACTGGTTAATAAGGTGGTCCTATACTCCTAATCTCCTATACTGCTTAGTATTCTGCTTATTCGTATTGAATCTGCTTCCTCTATTTGTTCAATGTATTTAATTTCAGTTTCCATTTCGTTTTCAAATCAGCAGTTGATAATTGACTGATTGAATCGCTTTTAAGAGAATTCTTTACCATATCTGTCCAACTGATAAGATTCAAGCAGACAGAGATCACGCATTTAACTTATTTGAAACTCTCCTCCCATCAATGAATTGGATATTCTTGCTGTTCAACGAAATGATAACTACTTGTTTGCCTATCATTAGAGGATCAAAAGCATTTGGATCCAAACTAATGCGTTTTGTTTTTAAATCTGTGCAATTCCGTTTGTTTCAGGATATAAAGCTTGATGAATTAGAGACCAGCCATTTTGTCCTTGTTCATGGTGGTGGTTTTGGGGCTTGGTGCTGGTATAAAACCATTGCACTTCTGGAAGGAGCTGGATTTAAAGTTACTGCTATAGATTTAACTGGTTCAGGAATTCATTCTTTTGACACAAATAGTATAGCCAGCCTGTCACAGTATGTGAAGCCACTCACTGATTTTTTTGAAAAGCTTGGTGATGGAGAGAAGGTTATTTTATTCATTTCAGCTTTCTGTTTACCTTTGTGAATTTCTCTGTTCTTTTATGCTTTAAAATAATCTTGAATGCCTGTATATATAGGATTTTGCAATTGTCTGCTTCTGAATTCTGCAACACGGGCAGTAGGGCACCAATGCATTGGAATTTTGATAATAAGCCTTGGCCATTGTGAGCCATGTATAAGGATTGTGAATAGTATTACTAACAATAGCTATATATTTGATTTCTACATATATCTAATGGCTAATCTTTCATTATTAAAGGCAAAAATAAAATAAAATAATCCAGGAACTCAATTTTTGTGCACATTTGCTTATTGTTTTCTTTGTACTTACTCGTTTTGAACATACAGGTGATTTTGGTAGGGCATGATTTTGGTGGTGCTTGTATATCATATGCTATGGAGCTTTTCCCTGCTAAAGTCTCGAAAGCTGTTTTCATTGCAGCGGCTATGTTGACCAGTGGGCAGAGTACCCTTGATATGTTTTCTCAAAAGGTATGTGTTATCACTTCTATTGACTAATTTGTGGTCAATAGATTGTTTTTACAAGCAGTTTGTTTTCTACAACTCAATTTCTCTCCATTTCTTTGTCCTTTGCTAAGTTGAACGTGTATATAAGGCTGGTATGCTTCACTCACTGTTATACGGTATTGCAGACAGATTCGAATGATCTGATGCAACAGGCTCAAATATTTATTTATGCCAATGGGAACAACAATCCCCCAACTGCAATTGACCTGGACAAATCACTCCTGAGGGACTTACTATTTAACCAGAGTCCTGCTAAGGTAAGTTATCTTTCTATTAGCAGCAAATAAAATATCTCCTTGATGCCTAAACTACTGTCAGAAACAGTTGTGCAGTTGTAAAAGTTTTGTCAATAGCGGGATTACTAAGTTGATTCAAACTATCATCATAACTATGGAATTTGTGGTTTCCATCTTCAGGATGTTGCATTAGCATCTGTGTCAATGAGGCCTATCCCCTTTTCACCTGTTTTGGAGAAGCTCTCTTTGTCAGACCTGAAGTATGGCTCCGTTAGACGGTTCTATGTTGAAACTCCAGAAGATAATGCAATACCCATTGCTTTACAACAGAACATGATTACCCAAAGTCGTCCAGAACAAGTTTTTCATCTCAAGGGTGCCGATCACTCGCCATTCTTCTCAAAGCCACAAGCCCTGCATAAAACACTGGTAGAGATCTCAATGATCCCTTAATTATTCTATGTAAAGTTCCTTTTGCTCATCCCTTGTAAAATTTTATCAACATGACTGAATATCAAAAGGCAATCAACAGAGATATATGTAATGGTATAGCCTTGTTTGTAGCTCAACATTTATGAGCCATTCCTTTAAACAAAGAATTATCAAATGGACAATTCTTGTTTTGCATTGCCTATGGCACTTTGTAAAAGTCACTGACAATAAAAGTATATATAGTGTTATCATTTAATTTTTTTAAAAAAGCAAAATTTCTTGTTTTGCTATACTTGAAACAATCATTCTACATTTTCTACTTGATTTACAGACTATTACACATGCGCACATT
The DNA here is from genome assembly GCF_003576645.1 of Ipomoea triloba. Taxonomy (NCBI): domain Eukaryota; kingdom Viridiplantae; phylum Streptophyta; class Magnoliopsida; order Solanales; family Convolvulaceae; genus Ipomoea; species Ipomoea triloba. The sequence goes on from NC_044918.1 coordinate 1,124,194, forward strand.
CTCTCTATAGTGACTGTGAGTTTTTCTTATTATCTAAAAAAAAAAAAGGATAATACATTATCTTAAGAATCATTTTAGTATCCCAAAAATGGGCACACAGATTACGGGCGTGTTTGGTTGTGGAAAGACGCAGATGTTAACATCATACCGAAACAGTGACCTATCACTTGCTCTCGCCAAACGGCCGTCTTTATCGAAATGGTCCGTTTTGTGGGTCTTCTTTCTCTCTCGGCGCTCCCTGAAAACGACGTTTAAACCACATATTCCCTCCTTTATAATCCCCCCTCTGATTCCCCCTCTCACTCAACAGTTGCCTGGGGGTCGAAAACTCACAAGATTCAAAGTAGCAGGTGCGATTTCGAAACCTTCTCGCATTTCTCGTGTGTTCTTCACCTTTTAACAGTTCTCTAAATCCTTTTGTTGTTGTGAACCTTGCAGTATTCGGTGAGAAATTGATAGCGAAGAATGGGCCGTGGAGTTAGTGCTGGAGGTGGACAGAGTTCTTTGGGTTACCTGTTTGGAGGCGGAGAGGCACCGGCTGCTCAAAGCCATGAAAAGGCTTCTTCTTCGCCTGCTCCAAAGCCGCTTGCCGCCGCGGCTCCACAACCTGCGGATCACAGCAAGCAGGTTGCCGCCGGCATTCTCAGCAGTAACGCAAACAACTATGTCCGTGGAGATGGTCAGAACTGTGGCAACTTTCTAACGGTACGCCATGTGTTAGTAAAATAGATTGCTGATATTCTATATTTAAAAGGTGTGTCAGTGCCGCCTTAGAAACATCAATTTCACTTGATTGCAGGAAAGGCGTTCGACGAAAGTCCAAGCTGCACCTGGTGGCGGCTCTTCCCTGGGTTATCTGTTTGGAGGTGGCAGCGGCAATTGATGCCCATCACTTCCCTGTTGGAGTTGGGTTGTTCACTTGTTCTACCTTCCCCAACACAAGTTTCTTAGATCTCGTATGTATGATCTACAAAAGGAGCTCTACTGTCGGAGCCATATTATGCTTGTTTGCTTGATATGTTCATTGTTTAGAATATTTCAAATGTTGATTGAGCATATTTCTTGTGTCTTATGCAAACACCATTCTGTTTACCTGTCTCTCTTCCCATTACCTATCAGTCAAAAACCATCAATTTGACAGTGAAGGAAACTGCATTGAGCAAATGTTTTGTCCCAAAAGATCACTACTCAGTTCTAACCATGTGCATCCATCACACGGGGATCAACAATACTTGATCGATTTTGAACATTTGAGAATCAATCTAGTTTGACCTTACAGAATATCAAAAGATGAAGCTGGGGTTTTCAAGTTTGGGCTAAATGTATCATTGGTTTTAGTAGTAAATGGACCACGGAATTGGAGATGAGCCCGTAACGTGGAATGGGCTAGTCTAGGACATATTCGCGTTGAAGTATTTCCAATTTGCATGCGAGTATACCTAAGATTGGCAATCATTATTACATGGACCATGATTCAGACAACTGTGTGGATTATAAATAAAAATAACATTTTTAACATATTAAAAGTATAGTACGGAGTATTTCTGTATATAAAATACATTATTTGAGTAATGAAAATATATTATTGTATATATACTATCAAATCATGTACCTTTAGCACACAAAAAATATACCTTTAGTATATTAAAAATATACATTATATTCATGTTCCACACAATAATTTGTCTAACTGGAGTAGGCATAGTTATCATTATTTAAATAGAGTTTAGTCTAACAAGGTGTATTCAATCAAAAATTTTAAAGACTTTCGGTATTTGATTCAGGCTTTTTAAAAGCCTTTAAAAGTATATTGGTATTCAATTCAGATTTTTATTGAGTCTTTAAAAGTCTTTTGGTATTCAAAACCTTATTAACTTTCATAGACTCTATCATAATACATAATATGATTTCTGTATATTTTTTCTTCATTGATATAAATAGATGAAATACAACTATCAAACTTCAAACTTTTTAACTTTATCTACAAACTTTTTTCCTCTATCATCGATTTTAATTTTATGGTATGTTTCAAACTTTCATAAATGCACATATACTTTTTAATTTTTATTTCTTTATTTTAATAAATATTTATAAACAAAAAGTCATAACAAAAATTATTATTTACGGTTATTCATAACAAAATTTTTTACTACTAACTGCAGCAAGAATTTCTACAATTATAATTTAGAGATGAAAAATGAGTATAGCCAACAATTAGACAAATTTTACAATTATCTCATAATTTAGGAAAAAACGTGCAATTTTCCCATATTTTCATATACCCATAGTTTCTCTTCAGGACTAGATTCTATTCGCGACAGAGATAGGGTTTTAACCCGTCCAGGCTGCGCTAACTTTATATTGCCAAGCTAGGGTTTCTTCTTCTCTGCTGCGCCACCGGCAACCGTTTTCAGATCAATTCTCCGGCGTTTAGACACCGCATCCAATATGACGACCGTCGTTCCAACTTCCGAGGAAGATCCGGCGCTTTCCGTAGTCAGGTTCACTGCCGAGATGTCTTGGGCGGAAGCCGGTCCTGAGGTTCGAAGCTCTATTGATATTTTCGTCGTTTATTTCTATAATTTTCTTTGCACGCATGCCGTGTTTGTTTCAATCGATTGTCCAGATGAATGTATGTGCTGTTTGCCATTTTTTTGTTTCCAAAAAACTCGATACATTTACATCAACTTCAATATTTTAATATTAAGTTATGTAATTGCAAGTTATTTGATCATAATAGCGATGATTAAGAGTATGGCATTGTTTGTGGAAAGATTTTGTATGGACTGGATTTACATGGTGGTTTCCTTGATAGGTTGCAGAGCCTCAGGTTAGTCGACTGTGCATAGAAGCTCAGGAGCGTATGATAGGAGGCAGGTGGTTGGATTTGGTCGACTTGATGCTCACATCAGCGGACTTGGTATTTTCAAAAGCTTCTGATAAGGGTAATGCCTTAATTAGTACTCCATAATCTTTAACTACTTTCTGAAGACATGTTTTGATTATTTCCACTTTATAGTACTTGGAAATTTTTGCAGTTAATAGGTTCTAATTCTATGTGAACTGGATCTAAAAATTTGATTTAGTGAAGAAAAATTAGAAGTGAGATTTTTTTAATGTAATCCTTTTGGATTATATTTGTTTGCTGGATTGGTTTCCTTCTCAGTCTTCCCAACAGAAATCATGCTTATATTGGAATATTTCATGTTGGCTAACTGTTATGTGAAGTCAATAGGCTTCGAGCCATGCTTGAATAGATTTTCTTTCATCCATATGAAGTAACTCCTTTCAACTGTCTGTATCTAAATGAATTTTGTTTTATTTTTTTCATGTTGCATCTTTGGAGTATAATTCACTTTCTATTTATCATACTGCCATTTGTTGGTTTTCTCCAGATCTTGAGTGCATTTTCACTATAATTTCAAACCTTGTGAAGAAGCCTGAGAGTGGTGATCAAGTACGTCAGATGGCAGAGCTTATATCCTCAAAGGTCACACAGCAACCAAATGACAAACCTTTGTTGCGCTTAAAAATGTGAGACTTCTCAATATTGATTTTTATTTTAACTCAGAAAGTTGTATCTTTTTTGTCTCATTGTGTTTTTTGTTTTCTCTTTTCAGCTTGTTCAACCTGTATAATCTACTGGCCGACCCTTATAGCCGCTTTCTTGTTTACAAGAAGGCCCTTAATTTGGCAATCAGTGGAAAGGCCACTGAACATGTTCTATCATCATTTAAAAAGTTGGACAATATTTTGAAGGAATGGGACCTTGGGGTGGAGGATCAGAGGGAGCTCTTTCTCACAGTTTCTAATATTATGAAAGAACATAAGGGGTGAGAAGGGGATGGGCTGCTGAAAAATAATTTTTCAGTTCATTTAAATTGATGCTTGAAATTAATCTAAATGATAGTTTATTTATTTATTTATTTATTTAAACTCCATTAAAATTCCAGGTACACAAAGGAGTCTTTCAAGTTTCTTACTAGGTATCTGGCAACATTTTCTGGTGATGATGCACACACTATGACTGAAGCTAAGGAGGCTGCTGTCAATACTATTACTGAATTTGTTAAAGTGCCTGACATGTATCAGGTATCAGTGTTTCTTACTAAAATTTGAAATTTCTTTACATGGGATTCAGTGGACATTGGTCAATCTGGCTGTCCATTTGGTCTTCATAATTATGGAGTTGTTTTTATTTTTTTTGAGATAAGGTTGGCTTAAGTGTTGACATCCCCTCTTATATATGGTTGTGTAATTTGCTATTTGAGATTCCCATGTGTATTAGCCTTTTAGGTTTTTGGTTAAAAGTATTATTTATTCTGTTCTGTCATGGAGTCTCATTGATTGTGGGTTGTTTTACATGGCAGTGTGATTTGCTTGATATACCAGCTGTAGCACAATTGGAGAAGGATGCTAAATATGCTCTGGTGTACCAACTTCTTAAGATATTTTTGACTCAGAGGGTGGATGCATATCTGGATTTCCAAGCAGCAAATTCCACTTTATTGAAAAGCTATGGTAACTATATGCTCCATTACTTGAGCCTTAGACTTCTAGATACATCAGTTCCTATGTTTTCTGCTTGCAGTTCATTTTTACTGACTTTGTCTTTTCTGATAATATAGGACTTGTCCATGAAGATTGCATCGCAAAGATGAGGTTGATGTCATTGGTGGATCTAGGCTCCAGTGAATCTGGTCGAATTCCTTATTCTGTGATCAAGGATGTTCTGCGGGTAAAATCGTTTATGTAATGTTTTAATTTAGTGTTTTTTTTTCTTGGACATGCAAACAGAGACACATTTATTTGTTTAATTCAATTTCATTACTGATCAAGTTGGTGCATATATGACTGCAGATTGAGGACAATGAGGTGGAGCCATGGGTTGTCAAGGCAATTACAGCAAAGTTAATTGATTGCAAGATTGATCAAATGAATCAAGTAGTTATTGTGAGGTACGCTTAGAGCTTCACCCATTGACATCTTCTATCAACTCATTGTTTTATGGGAGAATATTGTGTGCTTTAAGCCCTTTGTGGTTGATATGCTGTACTCTTGGGTGTTGCAGCCATTCAATCGAACGAGTGTATGGTCCAAACCAGTGGAAAGGCCTCAGAACAAAGCTTGAAACATGGAGGGTAAATAATCTTTTATTTAATTTCATGTTTGCCATAACTTGATAAATTGATAATGCCATTGGTTGACCATGTTGTATCTATCTGCTTTGTTATTGAGGTTTTAGTCCGTTCCCTGCAAGATGTGTGTTATTTGAGTGTGAGCATTGATTTTAGTGTTACAATCCATCCTCAAAGTTCATTTGGTATACAATTGCCATGTCATAATTTCCTAGGGTTATAGTTTGGTTCATGTTATGTGCTCAAGAATGTTACATTACCTTACCCCTACAAGATAATGTATTTTGCCCTTGTTTGGTTTCTAGGAAGTTAATGTGAGATTATTGGGGATGTGGTAACATGAGTGAAATACACTATTAATGTTGTGATGTTTTCAAATGCTATGTGTTAACTATATATCTTTTGCAGGGTAATATTGCCAATCTTATTAGCACTATTCAAGCGAACAAAGTAGTCGAAGATGGCTCACAAGCAATGCAAGGATTAATGATTCGCTGAGATTTTTTTGCTATGTATTAGTACAATTTTCCCGTTAAACTTTATAGAATTGAGACTTCTGCCTGCCCATATACTGCAATCTCTGGTTTTAGTCAGACAATGAGTAATCTGAATGCTCCATGCAATAGTTTTGCTTTTGCTTCTCAGTTTCTCAGAAAGTTTTACCAAGATTGTACCTCATTCTTCCTACTCGTGCATTTTCATTACTTATTGTGTCAAATGACAATTGGTTTATACGAGTGGTGGTGCTTTTTTCTTAAGATGTGAACATGTTCTAAACCTCATTTAAGTCAAAAATGATTAATGTAAGGTTCCTACTAACTTCGAATACATTAAAGAACATTGACTTCGTGCAGAAAGATGTCCCTCTAATTTCTTTTTTTTGAGAACAAAAGCTGTCCCACTAATTAATTTATGAAGTTAAGATCAAATGTATTTCCACAATTTTTCCACAAAAATTTAGAAAAAAAACAGGTACAATTATTTAGTACAAAGACTAGGCAACTAAAGGAAATTTTTCCACAAAAATTTAGAAAAAAAACAGGTAAAATTATTTAGTACAAAGACTAGGCAACTAAAGGTTCGAGAACGTAAATTGGCAAGACCGGCAGGCCGACGAAATAGACATTGCAGTTAGACACTTAGACCGTCTTCACTCCTCCAAAGCTCTTTTATGTTCAGGACTTGAATCTTCTTTTTAATAGTCTTCTAGAAGATGATATTTGCACAGAAAAATGTTTCATTGGTTAATTTACTATTTAATTCAAGACAAAGGCAACTAAATGGACCAAGTCAACTAGAAAATAGATATTGCAGTGCTAGGAAGTTTACCTGGAGATCACCATTTCTCCACCAAGTCTGTTTTTTATGCTCAGAACTTGAATCACTCGAAAGCATAACCCGATACCTCAACAGCAACAATATGCATCATCCTCTGTTTTTTATTCTTATATCCTGTACGTTATTCCATGGTCTGATCATCTTTGCCATTTCTTCTACCATTAATTCACCTATTGAGAACATAGCCATTTCGTGTGGTTCTTCTGGCACTGCGCCTGATGGACGCGTGTGGGTTGGAGACAATACCAAGCCTTCTTCTACATTGCTGCACTTGAATGGAGTATCCTGGACGTCTAGAGCCCAGCAAAAAGCTTCTCTCATGATTGATCCAGTTCCATATCAGACAGCTCGGACCTCTCGCCATGAGTTCAGCTACCGGTTCTCAGTCAAGCCAGGCCAGAAATTTATCCGCTTGCACTTCAACCCAGCGCCTTACAAGGGTTTCAAGAAGTCCATAGCCCTTTTTACTGTCAAAGCTGGTCCATACACTCTCCTAAGCAATTTCAGCCCTTCCCTCACTGCTGATGCTCTAGGTGTCAAATTTCTCAACAAGGAATACTGCGTTAATGTACAGGAAAGTGAAGCGTTGACTATAATATTCACCCCATCCCAAGAAACAAAGTCCCCAGAAGATGTTTATGCTTTTGTCAATGGCATTGAGATTGTCTCCATGCCTACTGGTCTTTACTTCACCCCAGAGGGAGACCTGGGTGCCCATGTTGTTGGCCAAAAGCACAGATTCTACATTGATACTGCTACAGCACTGCAGATGATTCAGAGATTAAATGTCGGTGGACAGTCAATTCCATCTATTGAAGACGTTAGCATGTTTCGTGACTGGAAAGATGACTTCAACTACCTGTTAAATGGAGTTGGTGCTGCTTCAATTGATACCACCATTCCAATCGAGTATGCAGACATGCTGACACATGCTGCACCTCCCAAAGTTTACCAAACAGCAAGGTCAGTGCATCCAGGCAATCAGCAGCTCATTGTTCATAACCTCACGTGGACAATTCCAGTAAATTTAGGATTCAGGTACCTAGTCAGGCTCCATTTCTGTGAATTTGAACCTGAAATATCAGCAAGAGGTGAAAGGCAATTCAGTATACTTATAAATAATCAGATAGCCGAATATAATGCTGATGTGATCAAATGGAGTGGTGGAAATGGGATTGCAGTGTACAAAGACTACATTGCAATGATGGAAGGTGATAGAATGAAAGGTACAGGCACTCTAGTCATAAGTTTGCAGCCCAACTCTGAGTTCAGCACTAAAAGAACTGACGGCATTCTGAATGGCTTAGAAATATTCAAGCTAAGTAATCCTGACAACTATCTTGTGGGAATGAATCCTGTCCCCCAACACAAACAAAGTTCAGTGTCAGAGATGCCGCGTCGCCAAAGACCAGTGTTTTTTGATAGAAAGAGTGCAATTGTTACTGCATTCACAGTAGCAGTCACTTTACTGAATATTGCCATCTATTACCTAAGGTGTCTCTCAGAAGCTAACTCCAACATGAGAAACACAAGATCTCGTTGCACAGACCCAGCTTGTCATCAATTCTCACTTGAGGAGATCCAACTATCCACCAGCAATTTCAGTCCTGAGTTCTTGATTGGAAGGGGTGGATATGGCAATGTGTACAAGGGCACTATACATGGCAGTGCAACTACTGTAGCAATTAAGCGTTTGAAGGAAGGGTCCAAGCAGGGAGAGGGGGAGTTTTGGACAGAGATCAAAATGCTATCAAAGGTCCGAAATGAACACCTTGTCTCCCTAATTGGCTTTTGCAATGAAGGTATAGAGAGGGTGTTGGTTTATGAGTACATGCCACGAGGAACTGTTGCAGACCATCTTCACAAAATTGATAGAATGGGGAACGGTAACCCCCCTCTCTCTTGGAAAAGACGACTCAAGATTTCAATAGGTGCTGCCCGGGGATTACATTTCCTTCACACCTCCCAGCATAAGGTTATACATCGTGACGTAAAAAGCTCAAACATTCTGTTGGATGAGAGTTGGGTGGCAAAGATTTCAGATTTTGGTTTGTCCAAAATGGGGCCTGGAAATGAGTCCTTCACTCATGTTAGTACTGATGTCAAAGGAACATATGGCTACTTGGATCCTGAATACCACTTGACCCGCAGATTGACAACAAAATCTGACGTGTATGCTTTTGGGGTAGTGCTGCTTGAAGTGCTCACCGGGAGGCCAGCATTGGATAAGAGGCTTGTTGAGGAGGGGCACAATCTAGCTACATGGGCCATAGACTACATGAGAAAAGGAAAAGTAAATGATATTGTAGACAGCACTCTGGCAGGGCAAGTCTCCCAAATTTGTTTGAAGGTGTTTGTAGAAATTGCAGGAAGATGCTTGCGCAAACAGCCACATGAACGACCAGATATGGCTGATGTGCTCACCAACCTTGAATTAGTGTTGGCATTACTACAAAAGGAGGGGGTAGAAGATGAGGTCATGAGTATTGAGAGTGTTTGCAGTGATGGTGTCATCTCGTTTGATGAGCTATGTGGAGATCTCTTAGCAGAGAATATGGAAAATGCCACCACTGAAGCAACGCCTTATAAAGGAAAAGGCAAAGGTATTTCCATTGAAAAGGTGAAGAAGGACAGCACTTCCAAAACAAAAACATCAATTCGATGGTGGGATTTTTTGTGGTTCCATCCAAAACAATCACCAAGGACAAAAACTTCACCAACACAACCAAGAATCCCAAAACAGTCATCGAAGAAAAAAGTTTTCTCTACGCAGTTGCAAGGACTCCATCGCTTCTCTCTCCAGGAAATCAAACAGGCAACTGACAATTTCAACCAGAGTTTTATTATTGGTCTTGGGGAAGCTGATAAGGTGTACATTGGATTTCTAAATGGTGGTAAAAATATTGTAGCCATCAGAAGGGCCAGCACTGCTTATTCAATACGTTGCATGGCTCATGAGTTGCAATCAAAACTAGATAACCTCCCTTTGCCCAACCATGCTAATGTTCTCTCTCTAATTGGATATTGCAATCCTGATGCAGAAATTATTCTTGTATACAGTTACATGGCAAATGGGAGTCTGCAAGATCATCTCCATGACCCTGACAAGGCTCCCCTCCCATGGAAGCAGAGGCTTAAAATCTGCATTGATGCTGGACATGGTTTGTGCTACCTTCAGCCTATCTTGAAGCAGAGTATTCTCCATCGTGAATTCAACTCAACCAACATTCTACTGGATGAGAATTGGGTTGCTAAAGTTTCAGACTTTGGTTGGTCTAAAAATAAAGGCAACAGTCATGTTCCTAGAGCTGTTGTAGGTCGTTTGGGATTTTTGGATTCAGACTATGTACGCGATACAACATCAACAGAAAAATCTTATGCATATGCATTTGGTTTACTTTTGATCGAAGTATTATGTGCCAACAATGAATTGATACTCTGGGACCAGGATCGGGAGAGTATAGCCAGCTTGTTCAAGTCATGTATAGAAGGTAGCCTTTCAAGATGTATAGACCCATACCTCATTGGGAAAATATCACCAGACTGCCTTCGGATGTTTGTTGATACTGCAAGCAGCTGTCTGCAAGACCAAGGTAGTAAAAGACCATCACTGAGTGAGGTCGTGACAAGTCTGAAGGCTGCACTCGAGCTGCAAGAAGCAGCAGATGGTAATAACAAGGGGTTTTAGGCTCTCTGAAGTAGACCTGAAAAGGTAAATAAAACCCATGTCATTGTACTGAAATTGCTCTAGTCTATCAATGCCATATGATATCAGAATCCAAGAGTGAAATGGAAATGCATCTTTCAGAAACAAAACTTCCTTTTGTAGCTGAATATGCTTGTTGGGTTCCTTACATTCTATACTAGTCATGCTAGCTTTCACAAAAGCAAGTTCACACTCTCTTTCCTCTGCTTACTATGATTTTTTGTCTTTTGGCATTTTAAATCCCAAACATTTGTAGTCAATAACTCGAATGTTACCATGACCATATACTCCAATTGCTTGCACAATTTGTTTCGGCAGAACAAATGCACAGCCACTTAACGTAAACTACTTGAAAGAAACATAAGCTAAGCAAATCAAATGGGGAATCGAAGAACCTCGCAAGTGCTCGCTATGCGTACCTGTCAACAGTAAAAACCTCATGACACATCTGACGCATCGAGTGCATCGTTTTCTTCCAGAAAATGGTCACCCTAAGAGGTCCTTCAAGTTAGGGCTGAACGATACAGATGGCGCACATGTTCATCGTTCAGCCATACACTTCATACTTGCAGCATTATCCTTGTAAAATATTTAAACAAATCCTTGATTGAAGAGAAAACATGAAGAACAAAAACAATTGAGAAGAGAAGCATACTATAGGCTTAAGTACCAGACTGCCAGGAATCTCGTTCTCCTGATAATAGTAATAAGCACAAATATGGCGATAGGTGAACGTGTAACCGCTGCTAACCTCCGCATCATTAATGCTTCTTCTCTCGTCTCAGATTGCATGGAAGTGGATGGCGGCGAAGAATCCGACGACTTAAGCTATCCTCATCTCTAAAATTTTACTCAATAAGTCATATCACTATTGCTAAATATCTTGTGGCCTGTGTTATCATCAAGGATATTGACATAACCATTTGAGCAGATATTATAGATAAATTAAATTGTAGTTATAAAAAAAAAAGAAGTCAAATCAGAATTTATTATGTGAACACGTTCTCAACCTCATTTAAGTTACAAAAAAAAAAAAAAAGAAGATTGACTTTGCGCAGAAAGATGTTCACATGTACTCCAAAATCTTGGCCACAAAAATTAAGAAAAAAAAAAAGAAAAAGAAGAGGGCAATTAACAGGTGTATAATTATTTAGTACAAAGACTAGGCAACTAAAGGTTCAAGTCAACGTACATTGGAGTATTGGACTGCAGTTAGATCATGTTTTCTCCTCCAAGCCTCCTCTATTGTGTTCAGGACAAGTCCATTTCAACTAGTAAATAGAGATTGCAGTGCTAGGAAGTTTACCTGGAGATGATCACCTTTTCTCCACCAACTCTCCTCTTTTATACTCAGTACTTGAATCTATCGAAAGTGTAACCTGATACCTCAACAGCAACAATATGCATCATCCTCTGTTTTTCATTCTTACATCCTGTATGTTATTCCATGGTCTGATCATCTTTGCCATTTCTTCTACCATTAATTCACCTATTGAGAACTGTTAGAAGATAAAATAACATCAGTAGTGTTAGAGTACTATTCTCCTTGAGCTATGTGTATTCTTGAGCTTTGTATAGTCTTGGGCAGTTCAGTCCAGACTTTCCCTTCCCCTCTGCCCATATATATGTTGTACACAGATCAGATTGATGTGTGGAGTAATATATTGAATACACCATTTGGTGAGTTTGTTAACATGGTATCAGAGCCATGAGAAACTCTTGAAGCTCCTTCCTCCAGCTTCCTTCTTCTTCCTCCTCCCCACTGCAGAAAGCAGTTTCCTTTCACTGCCAAAGAAATTTTTTTTTCTTCTTCCTCTTCTTCCTTGCTCCACCATCATCACCACCCATTCAGAAAGGTTCGCCGGCGTCAGGCGACCACGACTGGAGAGTTCGGAAGCAGTCCGGTCAGCGCGTGAAGCTCACGCGCCACCGTCACCTTCGACCACCGCCCCCACGCGCCGGCGCGTGCGGCTTCTCCGGCTGCCGGAAAATTTTCCGGCTTGCAGTTCCAGTGTCACCCAAGCCCTGTGACTTCATATCTGGACTTGGTTTGGACCATTGTCGCTCCGAAAATATTTGCTCTCTTCAGGTTCTTTCGTATCTCCTGAGGCTCCATATTTCTGGGTATTTTCATCTCTGTTTCTGATATGTTTTTGTGGGTATGGCTGAAAATAAGTCTCTTGTCATATCTGATATTGTTCCAGTTACTTCCAAAATCACAGACAGTAAACTTACTGATTCTAATTACTTGGAGTGGAGTCAGGTTATTAAGCTTTACCTTACTAGTTTGGGAAAAGAGGAGCACCTAACTAAATCTGTGACTAAACAAGATAATACTTGGGTGCGGGATGATGCCCGTTTGTTTTTACAAATTCGGAATTCTATTGATGATAGTATTATTGGATTCATTAGTCATTGTGAAACTGTTAAAGACCTCATGGATTATTTAGAATACTTGTACTCTGGAAAAGGGAATATCACCCGTATCTATGATGTCTGTAAGTCCTTTTATCGTGCAGAGAAACATAGTTTGTCCCTCACTGCATATTTTATGGAATTTAAGAGAACATATGAAGCACTCAATAAGCTTATGCCATTTACCGCTGATATCAAAGAACAACAAAAACAACGAGACCAAATGGCGGTTATGAGTTTCTTGGCAGGACTTCCCTCTGAATTCGACACTGCCAGGTCTTCTATTCTCAGTCACTCTGAAATTCCTACCCTGGCCGACATCTTCCCACGGCTTATTCGATCGGAGCACTCACAACCAAGTATACCACAACCAAGTATCCTTGGTCTTCCACCAAGTAGTGCTCTTGTTAGTCGTCATCCGAACAAAGGTAATTTCCAAGGGCACACCTCCGGTGGTATCGTGTGCCATTATTGCCATAAGCCTGGACATTTGAGGAGGGACTGCAGGAAATGGCTGAAGGATCGGGGAAACTCATTTGCCAATGTTGCATCCACACCTGAGACACCTTCCAAAACGATAACGGTTTCTGCTGAAGAGTTTGCTAAGTTTTCTCAATACCGGGATTCTCTAAAACATTCATCCTCTTCGGTCACTGCTGTTGCCGACTCAGGTAACACCACCACATGCCTTCTCTCCTCTTCATCCAAGTGGGTCATAGACTCGGGTGCCACAGATCATATGACAGGTAACTCTAGTCTATTCTCCACATTTTCTTCCCGTTCCCATAATTCACCTGTTGTTACCTTAGCAGATGGATCCACCTCCCATGTACTTGGGTCTGGAACCATTACTCCAATATCCTCGCTTCCCTTAACCTCTGTCTTAAACTTGCCGAATTTTTCGTTCAATTTAATTTCAGTTAGCCAACTTACCCGTACCTTAAACTGTTCTGTTACGTTCTTTCCCGATCATTGTTTGTTTCAGGATCTTATGACGAAGAGAGTTATTGGTAAGGGGCACGAGTCTGGGGGGCTCTACATCCTTGACACCACAAGACTAGAGTCTGTTGCTTGTTCTGCTGCTGTCACTCCTAATCTAGCTCATTGTCGTTTGGGGCATCCTTCCCTTCCACTGTTGAAGAAACTGTGTCCACAATTTCAAAATTTGTCTTCTTTACCTTGTGAGTCATGTGAATTTTCTAAGCATCACCGTGTGCATTTGAGCCCTAGGATTCACAAACGAGCAACTGCTCTTTTTGATTTAGTGCATTCTGATGTTTGGGGCCCATGTTCAATAACATCTAAACTTGGTTTTAAGTATTTTGTTACCTTTGTCGATGATTTTTCTCGAATGACATGGTTATATCTAATGAAATGTCGTTCTGAATTATTTGGTTTGTTTCGTGGGTTTTGTGCTGAAATTGAAACTCAATTTGGAACTCGTGTCAAAATCTTGCGCAGTGACAATGCTACTGAATATTTCTCATCTCCCTTCACCTCATATATGCTTGAGCACGGTATGCTTCATCAGTCTTCCTGTGTTGACACACCTTCCCAAAATGGGGTGGCTGAACGCAAAAATCGCCATTTGCTCGAAACTGCGAGAGCCTTAATGTTTCAACGCGGGGTTCCTAAGCAGTTTTGGGCTGATGTTGTTTCCACGGCATGTTTCTTGATCAATCGCATGCCTTCTGTGGTGTTGAATGGGAAAACACCTTACCATCTTTTGTTTCCATCTAAATCTTTGTTTTCGGTTGACCCACGTATATTTGGTTGTGTGTGTTTTGTTCGGGATGTTCGTCCCAATATCACCAAGTTAGATCCAAAATCTTTAAAATGTGTATTCCTTGGTTATTCTCGTGTGCAAAGAGGATACAAGTGTTACTCTCCTTAACTTGGTCGATATCTTGTTTCCATCAATGTCATTTTTCATGAGGATGTTCCTTTCTTTCCTTTTTCTCCGGATGCTATCCATCCGGAAGACAGGAATGACATCTTGATGTACACTGTCACGACCTCTCTCTCCAACTCTACTCCTACTGTCCCTAACTCTGTTCCTACTCCTCCTGTCCTACAAGTGTATTCTCGTCGACCCCGTACTAACACAACTACTCCAGCTCTGCCTCTTGCTTCCCTTCCTGACTCGGTGCCAACTCAATGCCCCGAAACCACCTCTTTGTTGTCTGATCCAATCTTGGAAGATGACGGACCAATTGCTCTCCGGAAAGGTAAACGCAGTTGTACTTATCCTATATCCTCTCTTGTATCCTATGATCGGATCTCCCCTGCATCCTGTTCCTTTATTGCTTCCCTTGATTCTATTTCTACTCCTAAAACCGTTAAAGCAGCCTTATCCCATCCTGGGTGGCGACAAGCTATGATTGAAGAGATGAATGCTCTGGATCAAAACGGTACTTGGTGACTATACCTACAGGTAAAAGACCTATTCGGTGTAAATGGGTGTTTACTGTAAAAGTCAATTCCGATGGATCCGTTGCTCGGTTGAAAGCTCGTCTTGTGGCTAAAGGATATGCTCAAACTTATGGAATTGATTATTCTGACACATTTTCTCCTGTTGCTAAGCTTACTTCTGTCAGGATACTCATCTCAATGGCGGCTATTCATGACTGGCATCTGCATCAGCTTGATATTAAGAATGCCTTTCTGCATGGAGATCTTAATGAAGAGGTTTACATGGAGCAACCTCCTGGGTTTGTTGCTCAGGGGGAGTCTGGGAAAGTATGCAAACTTCGTCGATCATTATATGGGCTAAAACAAAGTCCACGTGCATGGTTTGGAAAATTTAGCCAAGCTGTTGAAAGCTTTGGGATGATAAAAGGAAAATCAGATCACTCCATGTTTTACAAATGGTCCAAAACTGGCATTATCTGGCTAGTGGTTTATGTGGATGACATTGTCATTACAGGAAGTGACATTGAAGGGATTTCATCTCTTAAATCATTTCTTCATAGTCAGTTTCAAACAAAAGACTTGGGACCACTGAAATATTTTCTGGGTATTGAAGTTATAAGGAGTAAAACAGGTATACTACTATCTCAACGAAAATATGTACTTGACTTACTCTCTGAAACAGGAAAACTGGGTGCCAAACCATACACTACTCCAATGATACCAAACATACAACTGTCAAAGGAAGGGGAATTGTTTGAAGATCCTGAAAGGTACAGAAAATTAGTTGGGAAACTAAACTACTTGACAGTAACCCGTCCAGATATTGCATACCCAGTTAGCGTATTGAGCTAGTACATGGCATCTCCGACTACTGATCATTGGGCAGCTGTTGAACATATCTTGTGTTACTTAAAGGGAGCACCAGGACATGGAATTCTTTATAAGAATCATGGTCACACAAAGATTGAGTGTTTTTCTGATGCTGATTGGGCAGGATCCAAGGAAGATCGTAGATCAACAACTGGATATTGTATTCTCTTTGGAGGAAATCTAGTTTCATGGAAGAGTAAGAAGCAGACTGTGGTTTCTCGTTCTAGTGCAGAGTCTGAATATAGAGCAATGGCGCAATCAACATGTGAAGTAATGTGGATAAACAACCTCTTGAATGAGTCTGGTTTCAAAGCTCCAATTCCTGCAAAGTTGTGGTGTGATAATCAAGCAGCCCTTCACATTGCATCAAATCCAGTTTTTCATGAACGAACCAAGCACATAGAGATTGACTGCCACTTTGTTCGTGAAAAGATACAACAGGGGTTAATCTCCACCGGATTTGTGAAGACCGGAGAACAACTCGGGGATCTATTCACAAAGGCCCTAACTGGGACTCGAGTTAGTTATTTGTGTAACAAGTTGGGCATGATTAACATCTACGCTCCAACTTGACGGGGAGTGTTAGAAGATAAAATAACATCAGTAGTGTTAGAGTACTATTCTCCTTGAGCTATGTGTATTCTTGAGCTTTGTATAGTCTTGGGCAGTTCAGTCCAGACTTTTCCCTTCCCCTCTGCCCATATATATGTTGTACACAGATCAGATTGATGTGTGGAGTAATATATTGAATACACCATTTGGTGAGTTTGTTAACAAGAACATAGCCATTTCATGTGGCTTTTCTGGCACTCCAACTGCCCTTGATGGGCGCGAGTGGGTTGGGGACAATACCTTGTCTTCTACTTCACCACTGCACATGAGTGGAAAATCTTGGACATCTAAAGCCGAGCAAAAAGCCTCTCCCATGATTGATCCAATTCCATATCAGACAGCTCGGACCTCTCGCCATGAGTTCAGTTACCGGTTCTCAGTCAAGCCGGGTCAGAAATTCATCCGCTTGCACTTCAACCCGGCGCCATACAATGGCTTCAAGAATTCCATAGCCCTTTTTACTGTCAAAGCTGGTCCATATACTCTCCTAAGCAATTTCAGCCCTTCTCTCGCTGCTGATGCTCTAGGTGTCAAATATCTCAACAAGGAATACTGTGTTCATGTACAGGAAAGCAAAGCGTTGACTATAACATTCACCCCATCTCAAGAAACAAAGTCCTCAGAAGATATTTATGCTTTTGTCGATGGCATTGAGATTGTCTCCATGCCTACTGGTCTTTACTTCACCCCAGAGGGAGACCTGGGTGCCCATGTTGTTGGCCAAAAGCACAGATTCTACATTGATACTGCTACAGCACTGCAGATGATTCAGAGATTAAACATCGGGGGACGGTCAATCCCATCTATTGAAGATGTCAGCATGTTTCGTGACTGGAAAGATGACTTCAACTACCTGTTAAATGGAGTTGGTGCTGCTTCAATTGATACCACCATTCCAATCGAGTATGCAGACATGCTGACACATGTTGCACCTCCCAAAGTTTACCAAACAGCAAGGTCAGTGCATCCAGGCAAACGGCATAATCTGACTTGGATAATTCCAGTAGATTTGGGATTCAGGTACCTAGTAAGATTCCATTTCTGTGAACTTGAACTTGGAATATCTGCAAGAGGTGAGAGGCAATTCAGTATACTTATAAATAATAAGATAGCTGAGTATAATGCTGATGTGATCAAATGGAGTGGTGCACGTAGGGTTGCAGTGTACAAAGACTACATCGCAATGATCGAAGGAGATAGAAAGAAAGGTGCAGGCACTCTAGTCATAAGTTTGCAGCCAAACTCTGAGTTCAGCACTAAAAGAACAGAAGGCATTCTGAATGGCTTAGAAATATTCAAGCTAAGTAATCCTGACAACTATCTTGTGGGAATGAATCCTGCCCCCCAACGCAAACAAAGTTCAGTGTCAGAGATGCCGCGTCACCAAAGGCCAGTGTTTTTTGATAGAAAGAGTGCAATTGTTACTGCATTCACAGTAGCAGTCACTTTACTGAATATTGCCATCTATTACCTAAGGTGTCTCTCAGAAGCTAACGCCAACATGAGAAACACAAGATCTCGTTGCACAGACCCAGCTTGTCGTCAATTCTCACTTGAGGAGATCCAACTATCCACCAGCCATTTTAGTCCTGAGTTCCTCATTGGAAGTGGTGGATATGGTAAAGTATACAAGGGCATTATTGATGGTGGAGCAACTACTGTAGCAATTAAGCGTTTGAAGGAAGAATCTAGGCAGGGAGAGAATGAGTTTTGGACAGAGATCAAAATGCTGTTGAAGGTCCGAAATGAACACCTTGTCTCCCTAATTGGCTTCTGCAATGAAGGTACGGAGAGGGTGTTGGTTTATGAGTACATGCCACGAGGAACTGTTGCAGACCATCTCCACAAAATTGATAGAATGGGGAATGGTAACCCCCCTCTCTCTTGGAAAAGACGACTTAAGATTTCAATAGGTGCTGCCCGGGGATTACATTTCCTTCACACCTCCCAGCATAAGGTTATACATCGTGACGTAAAGAGCTCAAACATTCTGTTGGATGAGAGTTGGGTGGCAAAGATTTCAGATTTTGGTTTGTCCAAAATGGGGCCTGGAAATGAGTCATTTACTCATGTTAGTACTGATGTCAAAGGAACATTTGGCTACTTGGATCCAGAATACTTCTTCACTCACAGATTGACAACGAAATCAGATGTGTATGCCTTTGGTGTAGTGCTGCTTGAAATGCTCACCGGAAGGCCAGCACTAGATAAGAGGCTTGTTGAGGAGCAGCACAATCTAGCCACTTGGGCCATAGACTACATGAGAAAAGGAAAAGTTGATGATATTGTTGACTATAGTCTGGCGGGGCAAGTCTCTCAAACTTGTTTGAAGGTGTTTATAGAAATTGCAGAAAGATGTTTGGGCAGGCAGCTACATGCACGACCAGATATGGCTGATGTGCTCACCAAACTTGAATTAGTGTTAGTGTTACAGCAAAAGGAGGAGGTACAAAGTGAGGTCAAGAGTATTGATGGACATGGAGCTGTCTCAGAAGAGAAGAAGGTAATGACCACTGCTGAAAGGGGGGCATCCAATGGCAAAGGAAAAGATATTCTCAAGGAAAGGGTGAAGAAGAAAGATAGCAATGCCAAAAGCAAAACTGTTCGATGGTGGGATCTTTTGCAAGTCTTGCCAAAACAGTCACCAATGACGGCACCAACACAGACAATAATCAAAACATCTCCATCAAAGGTCGAAGTTTCCACAACGAAATATGAAGGACTACGCCAATTCTCTGTCAAGGAAATCCTACAGGCCACTGACGGTTTCAACCAGAGTTCTATTATTGGTTTTGGGGAAGATGATGTGGTGTTCATGGGATCTTTAGATGGTGGTAAGAGTACTGTATCCATCAGAAGAGCCATCAATCTAGTATATAGTGATCGCCTGGACCGAGAGTTGCAATTTTACCATTATGACCTCCCTTTGCCCCACCACCGTATTAATGTTGTCTCTCTGATTGGATATTGCAATACTGATGTACATAAGATCTTTGTATATGATTACATGGCAAATGGGAGTCTGCGAGATCATCTCCATAAACCTGACAAGGATCCTCTCCCATGGAAGCAAAGGCTTAAAATCTGCATTGATGCTGCACGTGGTTTGTACTACCTTCAGCAAATCTTGAAGCAGAGTTTTCTCCATTATGAATTCAACTCAACCAACATTCAACTGGATGAGAATTGGGTTGCTAAAGTTTCAGACTTCAGTTGGTCCAGAAGGAAAGATGACTTTGGTTGGCCTAGAAGTAAAGTTTACAGTCCTGTACTTTACTGTGGAATAATTTTGGATTCAGATGGTTTACGTTATATAACACCAACAGGAAAATCCTATGCATATGCATTTGGTTTACTGTTAATCGAAGTATTATGCGCCAACAATGAATTGATACTCCGTATGAACCGGGATGTGGAGAGTATACCCTACTGGTTCAAGTCACAAATAAGAGCAGGTAGCCATTCAAGATTTATAGACCCAAACCTAATGGGGGAAATATCACCAGGCTGCCTTCAGATGTTTGTTGACATTGCAAGCAACTGTCTGCATGACCTAGTTAGTAAAAGACCATTAATGAGTGAGATTGTGACAAGTCTCGAGGCTGCACTCAAGCTGCAAGAAGCAGAAGATGCCAGATGACAATAAGGAGCTTCAGGTTCTCTGAAATTATATTGCTCTAGTGTATCAATGCCACCATTCAAAACAGAACTTCATTTTCTTTCATCCAGCCTGCAAATTGTAGCTGAACATGCTTGTTGCGTTCCTTACATTCTAAACTTATTATGCCATTATTTCATGAAAGCAAGTTCACATTCTCTTTCCACAGCTCCCTATGATTTTTTGTCTTTTAGCATTTTAAATCCCAAACATTAATCATCAATAACTCAAACTTTACCCAATTTCCCACACAATTCGTGTCGGCAGAACAAACACACAGCCACTTAGCGTGAATTATTGCTCGAAAGAGACATAAGAAAATAAAAAATACAGCGTGAATTGCTCGCTATCCGTACCTGTGACAGATGCGAGGCATTGTCTTCTTCCACAAAATCTGAAAACAGCTGCCCTAAGAGGCCCCTCAGCTCAAGTTAGTGCTGAATGATACAGACATGTTCAGTGGTCAGCAATACACTTCATACTTGCAGCTAGCCTTATCCTGGCAAAATATTTAAATAAATCAGAGAGGATTGAAGAGAAAACATAACGAACACAGCAAAATTAAAAATGAGAAGAGAAGTATATCAGAGGTGTCTCCTTCTTCAGGTATTCTTCACATTCTCAGTAATAATAATGACAAATATGGTTTTCAAAAAAAAAAAATGACAAATATGGTGGTAGCTGAAGGTGAGAGTGCCGCTAACCTCCAAATCGTTAGCAACGCTTCTTCTCTCATCGCCGATTACATGGAAGTGGACGGCGGCGAAGAATCCTCGACGGATTGGGGAATCGGCAGAACAAATACACAGCCGCTTAGCGTAAGCTACTTGAAAGAAACATAAGCTACGTAAATCAAATGGGGAATCGAAGAACCTCGCAATTGCTCGCTATGCGTACCTGTCAACAGTAAAAACCTCGTGACAGATCCGACGCATCGAGTGCATTGTTTTCTTCCAGAAAATGGTCGTCCTAAGAGGTCCTTCAAGTTGGGGCTGAACGATACAGACGGCACGCACATGTTCATCGTTCAGCCATACACTTCATACTTGCGGCATTATCCTTGTAAAATATTTAAACAAATCCTTGATTGAAGAGAAAACATGAAGAACATAAAAAATTGAGAAGAGAAGCATATTATAGGCTATTAGGCTTAGGTACCAGACTGCTAGGAATCTCGTTCTCCTGATAATAGTAATAAGCACAAATATGGCGATAGCTGAATGCGTAATCGCCGCTAACCTCCGCATTATTAACAAAACTTCTTCTGTCGTCGCTGATTGCATGGAAGTGGACGGCGGCGAGGAATCCCCGACGGATCTGGAAACCGGCATTTTCTAATAATGACTCGAATAGTCCCAACAGCCCGACACTATTTGACTGATTTTAGTGTTACAATGTGATAATAATATTATTACGGAGTATTATAATATTAAACCAAGTAAAAAAAGTTAGTTGCTAGTTTTATTAAGTTGACCAGTAGTTGCACCTGTGCGATGCACGGACATTTAATATATGTTAAAGATTAAAAATAGTTTTTTAAAAAAAAGTATGATAGTATATAAATGAGATGTTACTATAATGAATTTGTATATTAAAAATTTGAAAATATGTGGTAATACAGTTTGATAGTTATATTTACCTTCAGTAAGGGCACTAATTGGTGTATTATTTGTAGAATAATTACCGACTCCACTGTTGTTTCTCAGAACAACATTATTACCAACTGGCATGATTGAAAAAATCGCTAGGCATTACTCAGGCGCTCGGGGAGCGCCTAGGACGCCTAGGCGGGGTTAATCGCCGCCTAGGCGCCCGTGTATTATTTTATTTTATTTTTTATTTTTAAAAGACTAATAATTATAAATTATATAATACTTTAATAGTTAATACTAAAATATTAAATATTAAATATTAACCTAAAAATATTTAGAGTTTGTACAATTTAGGGTTATTTCACTCAAAACGATGTTGTTTTTAGTGAAATAACCCTTAAAAAAAAAGAACAATAGTTAATCGTCCGACTTGGCGGCCTAGACGGTCGTTTAGTCAGCCAGCCGGCTAGACCACCATTTAAGGTGATACGCATTAATTAGCGCTTAGGCGGAATTTTTGCAACACTGCCAACTGGTGAGATATCATTGCAAATATTTGATAAGGGGGGGTATCTTTATCATTTTCTGCAATTAACGAAAAACATGAATATAAAACAATATTCTTTTAAAAAAAAAATAAAAGGAACAAACATAAAATAATAACATTTTTCAAAAAATAAAGGTATACGTAATAAATGTAAACTATCATTTATATGATATATGTTAACATAATATGGAACACAACAAATTTGTAATTAGGAATTTATATTCAGATTAAAAGCAAGTGTATGATATAACAACAAATATAAAAAGATAAAATTTGTATTCAACATATACCTATAACTAAATTCAGGCCCACATAAAAAATAATATAGTGCACAAATGTAGGCCGAAGATTACATACATTCAGCAGCCCAAACAGCAGCCCATGACCCGACCCATCTTTGGCCATATAAAAGAAATCTTAGCCTCTTCTCCACCTAAATTGACTGTTCTTCTACGCTGGTAACAGCGACAACTACCTCTCGATCTGTTCGAGAGAATCCCTTCAATCTTACCCTCTGTTTTCAAATATGTAGTTATTCCTCTGAATCCACAGCCTTTCTCAACTCGATTTGATTCTACTACTTCATAATCCATTCATAGATTGGTTCTAAAAGTTGTGGAAGTTTTCGACCTTTAATTTCGACTACGATCCTACAATTTCGCCGATCTCATTTTTTGCACCTTAAACCTAGAGTGAAAGGTTCTTAAGGCACGGATTATAGGTCATGTACGGAACTATTCAAGCAGCAACGGGGCAAATACTGTATAGCTAAGTCTACTTCCCTAAATCAAATTCTTATCAGTTCATTAATTGTGTTTCAAATTGAAGATTTCGAAATTAGTTAATGTATTTGTTATTAGATTACTTGATTAGTAAATGTTTTCGCTAAACATAAATACGGTTTTACTAATTTTTGATTTTTTCAAATTCAGGAGGAAAAAGTCGATATATAAATATGCAGACAGTATTGAAGAGACAGTTCTAGCAAATATGAATCGTACTTAAGGCAAAAAAACAGTAAGCTACTTAGAATTTGTTAAACATTCGTCAATGAATTTTTTTTTCGGTAACCTTTATAATTGATGTTGGTGTGGAAAAAAGGCTTTATTTGTTAATGTTACTGTGGTAACCTTTTACTGAAAATATATATCAATATATTTGTAGTTCTTATTATGTGCTTGTTTCATTCTTCTGTTGCATTTGGTGGTTTTATCTAAATATCATAGTTGTCAATCAAAAGCAACAATTTGTATTTGGATACATGAGGTTGTATAGTACAGAAAATTACATAAGTTAAAAAAAAAACCTAAGGTAGCCTGGTACATAAGTTTTCAAAGAACTCAAATAGCCTGCTTCTTCAGGAATGTTTAGCTTCACATATTGGTTGTTTCATGTGTCAGGGGTGATATCCTCCTATCTTGGTTGCATTAGGTCCATAGCTTGCCCTCCGTATAGTTAAGTGTAGTGTTACACCTCATCCTGCAAACAGTTTTAAGAAGACGGGGAGAATACAAAGTAGAAATATACATATTTTTGGTCAAATCAATAGCATAATTTCAATAGCATTTAATAAAATAGGTTCACCAATGAAAAGGTGATAATAGTCAGGAAACCTTTCACAAAACATTTTCAAGTAGCATTGTCAGAACTAAACCAAACAAACCACCCCAAACCATAATGTCGCCTAAAAGCATGGCAGCAACAACTGTGTCCAATAGCACTCACACAGTACTATTTAACCAAAAATTAACAGTTCATCATACAAAGTTCAGGTAGTGCCAAAAAAGCATAACAAAACAAACACCAAAGTATTCAAACTTAAATTACAGTTTCTCCTGTTTAATATTAGTAAACTTTGACTTTTTGATCTTATTTGATGAAGAGAACTGATCCAGGAGGCATCTCTTGGCAGTATCACTGTCCTCACAACGAACCACTTTTTGTTTCAACTCTTGTGTACTTGCTGGACTATTAACCTCATCACCTATCGAAGCTTCGTGAAAATACAAAAAAATAACTAAAACTACTTAGGCATAGAAAACAAAAATAGTGAATTCCCTTAGAAAAATGAAAAACAAATAGGGCAGTACCATATCTGATTCCTAAGATTCTTCTTCATCCTCTTCTATCATTTTGGACATCAAATCTTTTTCCTGGTTATCACTTAATCTCTGACAGTAAGTGGTTAGGTATGTTGTAAATTAATTATCTGGTAGTAGAGCATTACAGTAAGTAATTTAAAGAGTTGTAGTATACCTCTTGTTTAACTAACATATCAGAAATAGAAGAAACAACAACAGAACCACTCCTAAAATCAAACAGCCCTGTTGACTGGGACAAAACTGTTGCAGTACTGATACTGCGAACAGGACTGTGAACCGCTGATAACCTAAATTCAGTAAAACCAACCACTTAGCACAGTTTAATAATGTTAGGGTTGCAGGTGTAAGAAGAACAGAAATCAATAGTCTACATATTGATTACTTACTTGGGATGAATATATGTTCCCTGTTAGTATAAGGAAACCAAATAATACAAAAAAACATTAGAAACAAAAAGAGTGATAAATATAAATTCAAATCAGAGTGTAGATAGAAATTTTCAATTACCTCTACATCATGGAACAAACATTCATTACTCTTACTCAGTTTACTTCCTCTAGCTTCAGGGAATTCATATGTTCATATGTTTGTAACAAGTGTTTGAGATGGTGTAGTTGCAGGAA
Organism: Ipomoea triloba; assembly: GCF_003576645.1. Classification (NCBI taxonomy): domain Eukaryota; kingdom Viridiplantae; phylum Streptophyta; class Magnoliopsida; order Solanales; family Convolvulaceae; genus Ipomoea; species Ipomoea triloba. The sequence goes on from NC_044918.1 coordinate 1,149,207, forward strand.
GTATGTGGGAAGCTGTCTATTCTCATGAAGCTTTATATAGAGTATGAAGAAATGATTATCTATTCTTGAGGAATGAAATAATTAAGAGTGTTGGAAGGAGGAAGATCAGCCAAAACGTTTCAGATTCCAAGATCACTTTGAAAATGTTTCATAATTTCGCAGCATGTCTCTTCTATTTTATATCTGATATCTGATTTTGAACAATACAATTCGAAAGGTTTACATGTATTATGGGTTATGTATTAAAAGGTTACCCAATCGATGTAATAAGTAGTCTGTAATTAATGCTTGGTTTGATTAGCCCTATTATTCATAGGTGATTCAAATATACAAACATTTTCAATACATAATTTGAAATAGGAATTCAATGCAGCATGCTGAATAGTCATAGATCTACGTAAAATAGTGTGAACACTAATTAATGAATCCGGATTATATTTACTACTGCAAAACGACACAGTTTTGTGTTGGAGGGAAATTGGCTTCAAGAAGTTGTTGCTTTAATATAATGATAGATGATAGATGATAGATTGTTAAATTAAAGTTAGCGGTAATAGTGTGTGATAGGTGTTAGTGGGTTAGTTTTTTTTTTTTTTTTTGGGGAATGGAAGGGACCATAGGTCCCAAAAAATTAATCAACATTACCGCCACATGTGGGTAGCAATCTGATGAGAGTCACGATCGAGAAGATTACGCAGAGCATTCGGCGGAGTATCCTATACTATCGTACCTCAGCCTGAGTCTTGACCCAAATTTGCTAAACAATCTACACATTGATTTCCTTCACGAAGTATGTGGGAGATACTAATCTCGTTGAAAGTTTCCATAAAAGTTTTGCTATCAGAAACCAAGGTAGAAGAGTCTGAAGAGCTGCTCAAATCCTTAGCAAGAGCATAAACTAAAGATTCAGAGTCTATTTCAACGACCACTTTGTCAAAGCACAGTTTTTAGCTAACAGGAGACCCTCCCGAAACTCCCACAGCTCGACGATGAAGCTGTTGGTATTGCCAATTTTAGACGAGAAGCCGACGATCCATCTCCCTCTATGATCGCGGATGATGCCTCCTACACTGGCCAGACCAGAGTTCGTCTTCCTTGCCCCATCGGTGTTCAGCTTCACGAAACCAGGAAGAGGTGGTGACCATGCAACCCAAGTTTGTTTCGCTGGGTTAGTGGGTTAGTATTTCTTTAGCCATAATTTGTTATTCTCTTTACTATAAATAGTGTGTGTTACAAAGTATTTTGATGTGATGAGAAGTAATAAAAATTCTTAAGTTTTTCTTTATGTTTTCTTCTTCTTTCAAATTATATATAGGTATATTATATTTAATATATCTAACATCTGGTATAAGAATATGTCAACCTTTCAATCTCGATATACTCAGTCCTAAATTAGATGGAAAATTCGATCACAATTATTGATAAATTATGATAACCACACATTTAAAAGTTAAAAATCTTTAGAGTTTTTTTTATCTTGATTTACTAGATGAAGCTGCTCTAACGTTATACAACGAGATCAATTGATCATAGGACAGATCCACCAAGGTGCCAATTACTTTATTTTTAGCAATTAAATAGTGCTCAAACAACAAATAAAGTTTGGGACATTTTAAAAGTGTCATACTAAAAAGTTGATCAGGCATTGAAAAAGTTGCATGTGAGCAATTAACTAGTGCTCAAACAACAAATAAAGTTTGGGACATTTTAAAAGTGCCATACTAAAATGTTGATTAGTCACATTGAAAGAGTTGCATGATGGATGTGAGATGACCTCTTAGTATAAAATGATTAATGTACGGGTTCTATGAACTTAGAAGACAAACATGAACGAAGATATTTGCGCAGAAAGATGTCCCACTAACATTTTCAAAAATAAAAAATAAAAAAAAATGTCCCACTAACTACTTTTAAGATCAAATGTATTCCACAATCTTCACCACAAAAAGTTCGAGGAAAAAAAAGGGGGTAAATAACATGTGTATAATTATTCAGCAGTACAAAGACTAGGCAATTAAAAAAGGTGTTCAAGTCAACGTAAATTTCCAACGCCGACAAGCCGACGAAATACACTAGTAATAGTAACTAGATTGAGATTCCAGTGCTAGAAAGTTTACCAACCTGGATATCACCTTCTCTCCACTAAGTCTCCTCTTTTAGGCTCAGAACTTGAACCAGTCGAAAGCATAAAGCATAACCCAATACCTCAACAGCAACAATATGCATCATTCCCTGCTTTTTATTCTTATACCTTGTATGTTGTTCCATGGTCTGATCACTTCTGATAGAAAGAATGCAATTGCTACTACAATCACAGTAGCAATCACTTTATTGAACATTGCCATCTATTACCTAAGGTGCCTCTATGAAGCTAACTCCACCAAAAGAAACACAACATCATGTTCCAAGGACCAAGCATTTCGTCAATTTTCACTTAAGGAGATTCAACAATACACCAACAATTTTAGTCTCTTGATTGGAAGGGGTGGATATGGTAATGTGTACAAGGGCACTATACATGGCAGTGCAACGACTGTAGCAATTAAACGTTTGAAGGAAGGGTCCAAGCAGGGAGAGGGGGAGTTTTGGACAGAGATCGAAATGCTATCAAAGTTTCAAAATGAACACCTTGTGTCCCTAATAGGCTTCTGCAATGAAGGTAAAGAGAGGGTGTTGGTTTATGAGTACATGCCTAAAGGAACTCTTGCAGACCATCTCCACAAATTTGATAGATTGGGGAAGAATGATGATCATCCTCTCTCTTGGGAAAAACGACTCGAGATTTCAATAGGTGCTGCGCGGGGATTGCATTACCTTCACACCTCCAAGCCTAAGGCGATACACCGGGATGTAAAAAGCTCAAACATTCTGCTGGATGAGAGTTGGGTGGCAAAGGTTTCAGATTTTGGTTTGTCCAAAATGGGGCCTGGAAACAAGTCGTTCACTCATATTAGTACAATTGTCAAAGGAACATTTGGCTACTTGGATCCTGAATACTTCACAACTTGCAGATTGACAACAAAATCCGACATTTATGCTTTTGGAGTAGTGCTGCTTGAAGTGCTCACCGGAAGGCCAGCACTGGATGAGAGGATTGTTGAGGAAGGGAAAAATCTAGCCATTTGGGCCATAGACTACCTGAAAAAAGGAAATGTTAATGATATTGTTGACAACTGTTTGGCAGGGCAAGTCTCTCAAACTTGTTTGAAGGCATTTGCAGAAATTGCAGAGAGATGTTTGGGCAGAAAGCCACACGAACGACCAAATATGACTGATGTGCTAACAAAACTTGAATCATTGTTGGAATTACAGCAAAAGAAGAATAAGAATAAGAAGAAGAAGAAGGATAGAAATTCCGAAAGCAAACCAGGTCAAGGGGATCTTTTGCATGTCCTGCCGATAAAGCCACCAAATACCAGAGCTTCTGCAACAAAATATGAAGGACTACGCCAATTCTCCATCACTGAAATCCTGCAGGCCACTCGCAATTTCAACAAGACTCGTATTATTGGTTTTGGGGAAGATGATGAGGTGTTCATTGGATCTTTAGATGGTGGTAAAAGTAATGTAGCTATCAGAAGGGCCACCAGTTCAGTGTGTCATGATCGCATGGATCTAGAGTTGCAATTTTACCATTACGATCTCCCTTTGCCCAGCCATGCTAATAATGTTGTCTCTCTGATTGGCTACTGCAATACTGATGATAAACATAAGATCTTTGTATATGATTACATGGCAAATGGGAGTCTGCAAGATCATCTCCATAAACCTTACAATAATCCTCTCCCATGGAAGCAAAGGCTTAAAATCTGCATTGATGCTGCGCGTGGTTTGTGCTGCCTTCACCATACCTTGAAGAAGAGCATTCTCCACCATGTATTCAACTCAAGCAACATTTTTCTGGATGAGAATTGGGTTGCTAAAGTTTCCGATTTTGGTTGGTCTAGAAGTAAACAACACTCTGGTTGGTGTAGAGGGGTAGTTAACAGTCCTGACTGTGGAATTCTGGATTCAGGAGATTTAGGTTTTATAACACCAACAGAAAAATCTTATGCATATGCATTTGGCTTACTGTTAATTGAAGTGTTATGTGCCAACAATGAATCGATACTCCAGATAACGAAGGATGTGGATACTAGAGCCTTCTGGTTCAAGTCACAAGGAAGAGGTAAGTCAGGTAACCATTCAATATATATAGACCCTGACATTGTTTGGAAAATATCACCAGACTGCCTTGAGATGTTCGTTGATACTATATGCAACTGTCTGCAACACGAATTCAGAGAAAGACCGACAATAAGTGAGATTTTGAAAAGTCTGGAGGGTGCCCTCAAGCTGCAAGAAGCATCAGATGGCAATATGCAACTGTCTGCAACACGAATTCAGAAAAAGACTGTCAATAAGTGAGATTTAGGTATCAGAATCCAAAAGTGAAACAGAAATGCACCATTCAGAAGCAAAATTTCTTTTTCTTCCATCCATCTAGCCTGCAAAATAAATTATATTGTAGCTGAACATGCTTGTTGGGTTTCTTACATTCGTTCTATACTTGTCCTCATTCCAGCTTTCACAAAAGCAACTTCACATTCTCTTCCTCTACTTCCTATGAATGCATGCGGTGCTGTTTGCCAGGTTATTGTTTCCAAGAAACCCCGTACATGCATTTACATCAACTAAGTTATTTAATCACAATTACGATGAATTAAACATATGACATTGTTTGTGGAATGATTGGATTTACGTGGTGGTTTCCTTGATAGGTTGCAGAGCCTCAGGTTAGTCGACTGTGAAATTAGTTTTGACTTGCTAAAGGAGCTTCAGGTTCTCTGAAACTAAAAACAGAAATTATATTGCTCTAGTGTATCAATGCCACCATTCAGAAACAGAACTTCATTTTCTTTCATCCAGCCTGCAAATTGTAGCTGAACATGCTTGTTGCATTCCTTACATTCTAAACTTATTATGCCATTATTTCATGAAATCAAGTTCACATTCTCTTTCCTCAGCTCCCTATGATTTTTTTGTCTATTAGCATTTTAAATCCCAAACATTAATCGTCAATAACTCGAACTTTACCATGAAGATAAACTCCAATTTCCCACACAATTTGTGCAGGCAGAACAAACACACAGCCACTTAGCGTGAATTATTGTTAGAAAGAGACATAAGAAAACAAAAAATATAGCGTGAATTGCTCGCTATCCGTACCTGTGACAGATGCGAGGCATTGTCTTCTTCCAGAAAATCCGAAAACGGCTGCCCTAAGAAGTCCGTCAAGTTAGTGCTGGACGATACAGACAGCGAAGGACATGTTCAGTGGTCAGCAATACACTTCATACTTGCAGCTAGCCTTATCCTGGCAAAATATTTAAATAAATCACAGAGGATTGAAGAGAAATCATAACGAACACAGCAAAAATTAAAGATGAGAAGAGAAGTATATCAGAGGAGTCTCCTTCTTCAGGTATTCTTCACATTCTCTGTGATAATAATGACAAATATGGTGGTAGCTGAAGGTGCGAGTGCCGCTAACCTCCGCATCGTTAGCAACGCTTCTTCTCTCATCGCCGATTACATGGAAGTGGACGGCGGCGAAGAATCCTCGACGGATTGGGGAATCGGCAGAATGCTTCTTCCTAATAATGACCCGACAACGGGCCATATTGTCTATCACGTGGAAAAGGATAGTGGAGCATTTTGTAATGCCTACAGATATCAGAGCTGCCTTCCGCCTGGTAGTCCCAGCAAGCCAATCAACTGCAAGAATCCTCGTGATCGAACGTGTTAAGCCCCGGATCAGTGATGCATTTATGAATTAATTTACGTTAAGTTCTAATTTAATTCCTACCTTTCTTAATTTTATTGATATTGTTTCTTTATCAATTTCTGCGCCTCGCTCGTCTTCGTGTCTATTGTATCTAGTTGTTTAGTTGATAATCAAATAGTAATGAATAAGAGTTAATTCTACTTGCCAAAGAACTTGGGGTCTAGTGGCACCCGGTGTCCTGATTTACACTCTCACATGATGATGAGAGTAGGTTTGAGCCTCAGTGGAGTTAATTATTGACTTTGTGTACCTTTAGTAGATTGAGAAAGTAGTTATGAACATATACTACATTTTTAAATTTAGTTCTAAATTATTGTTGTTGTCATTTAACATTCATATTATTATTTTTTGAACACTTTAAGTCTTTATCATAAATTTTTCTATTTTTGATAAAAAAAAATTCTCTCTTTATATTTTTCTTTATTATTTTTCCAATTTTAATTAGTTTAATTCACTTAAAACTTTACTAAAAATTGATTTAAAAATATGACTACTAAAAATTAAAGGTTATCTAAAATCCTAACTATATTTCATATATTATATACGGAGTAACATATATATTAGATATTTGATATCATATATTATATATTACATATATTAGATATTATATATTACATATATTAGATATTACAGAGTATATATTTATATATTATATATATACTAAATAGCATATATATGCCAATTACCTTATGGTCTAGTGGCACTCGGTTACACCCCCATGTGGAAGGGGTGTACAAACTTATTTCCTACGAATAAAAAAACAAAATATTGAAAAAAAAAAAGAGAGATTTGATAAAATAGCTAGCTGATTCGCCAAATTTGACTTATTTAATCACTATTAGTTGTTTGACTTGATAAAAATCAATATAAGTGTTTAGTTAATCAGTTTTTTTTTTTTGTAACTTCAAAATACTAAAATTCAAAAGATACTCAAAACAATGGTTCAAAATACTAAAATTCAAAAGATACTCAAAACAATGGTTTTCAATTAGTTTTTTTTGAGAAAAAAAATTATATCAAACAATTATCAAGCTAACAGTTAATTTACCAAACACACACACACACATATATATATATATATATATATATATATATATATATATTCCGCTAATGTTATTAATTAGTCATACCCTCTAACCCAATAAGCTAACAACAATACCAAATATGTTAACATTTTTTTGTCACACTTGGTGTTTTTACAAGAGTATGACTTATGTACTGCCCACATTTAATACATCAGGGGTGTCTAAATTAAATATGGGAAGAATTAAGGAGCTTCAATTATTGTCCTGAAAGAACAATTTTCCCCTTTGAAAGAGTTGGTACAGGTGCGACCGGACGACATAGCCCTTACTAGGATTATCACGGCCAATAATGCTTACAATCAATGCTATTTCCGCCGCCCTTTGTTGCAAGGCCACTGCTAACTCAAGATTCTTCACTACATCCGCCATGTCAGGCCGTTGCCGTGGTTCTCTACGCAAGCATCTTCCTGCGATTTCCACGAACACCTTCCAGCAGGCCCAGGGGCGGAGGCACCTTATGGGGTAGGGGGCCCTAGCCCCCCCTCCAACCCCCACTCCACCCCTTACCTCACCTTAAAATATTTTAATAAATATGTATGTATATATTGATATAGTAGCGATAAATACACTTTCACCCCCCCACCCGCCTTCCCCCCTAATTTTTTTTAAAAAAATAATCTATTATGTTTATATTAAGTGAACTCAAAATATATATTAAAGTTTAAATTCATTAAATAGAAAGAAATAAATCAAATAATTAAAGTCACCATCTTCTTTTTATCTTATTTCTTTTAGGCTAAAGTGTCATCCCGCACCACGAACTATATTGGATTATTCATGCCGCAACTTGAACTTTCATAAGGTTTATTTCGATACACAAACCATTACTTTTTTTTTTCATCTAGCAATTTTTACAGGTTACCTACAAGTTATAGGTAATCTATGCTGACTTGGACTTTTTTTTTTCTTCTTTTTTTTTTTTTTGTTTTCTTCTAAACCTTCTCCAGCCCAATAACCGGTACCGGAACCGTAAAATTAAAAAACAAAATTATATTTAGCTACTGCCAGTAGGTAGTAGCCAAAATAATAATAATAATAATTTATAATATGTTTTTTATAATAGCAAAACATATTATATATAAGTATATATATACAAAATAAAAAATTCATGTTGAATCGGAACCGGAACCTTATAAGGTTCCAGTTCTGGTTTGTGTAACTTTGGAACCGTGAACCGACGGTTCGGAACCGGAACGAACTGCGGTCACCCCTAGGCAGGTCGTCGATGGGCTCGGCGCACGCTGCCGCAAGGGAGGAGAGGAGCAGTGGATTGTGGAGGGGCTGTTGTGATTTGGTCTAGTGCGCACTGGTTCGGCTAAAGGCATAGGGGAGGGGCAGCGTGAGGCGTTGATTTTTGAAGTTTACTTAAAAAAATTTGGTTAACTTTAAAAGAAGATCCACATAAGCTAATTACATGTGTCATGTCATCATAGTAACCTGGTAACTTGTAAAAAATGCTAGATGAAAAAAAAATTAATCGTTTGTGTACCGAAATGGACGTTATGAAAGTTCAAGGTGCGGCATGAATAATCTAATATAGTTCATGGTGCGGAATGACACTTTAGCCTTTCTTTTATCAAGATTTTAATAATGGAGGGCATCAAATATCTATTTTATTTTAAAAAATCCCCAAATTTGAGATATATGCTTTAGTTTTATTAGTTATGTTGATTAATTAATTAATCATTTATTGTGTGTTTTAATTATTTATTTACACTTTGAAGATGTACATTTGCTTGTTTAAATAATTACTATTGAAATTGTCAAAAATTAATATTGATTGTTTAATTTGTGATATTGATTTTTGTCTTTATCTCTCAAATTTTGAAATATTGTTAATCAGTAAAATGAATATTAATTAATTATGAAAAAATTTGGTGACAAAATAATTGACAAAACTTTTTATTTGATAAAAATTGACAATTTATATTTAAATAAATGTTATTGTTCTTGTTGTTGTTGTTATTATTATGATATTTTGTGTTATATGAAAAAAATCTAAAGTACTGATCGACACTCGTGTCAATTTACTCATATAATTATATATAGTACGGTTAATTATAATGTCGACTAACACGATAAATTTTCTCTAGCATATTGGCCCCCCAACTGGAATTTTCTGGCTCCGCCCCTGAGCAGGCCGGAGACATTTGCCCCACCAAACACCCCTCAAACATTTGATCAATTTCTCCTTTTCTAATGCACTCTACCGCCCAAGTAGCGAGGCTGTGCTGCTCCACGACGAGTCTCATGTCCAGCGCCGGCCGACCGGAGAGCACTTCAAACAGCACCACTCCGAAAGCAAACACGTCGGATTTCGTGGTTAATCGCTTTGTGAGGAAGTATTCAGGATCCAAGTAACCAAACGTCCCTTTCACGTCTGTGGAGATATGAGTGAAGGAATCGTTTCCAGGTCCGATTTTGGATAACCCGAAATCTGAAATCTTTGCCACCAAATCTTGGTCTAGCAGGATGTTTGAGGTCTTGACGTCCCGGTGAATGACATTTGCGGCGTGAAGGTATTGCAATCCACGCGCGGCGCCGAGGCAAATGTTGAGCCGCTGTTCCCAAGAGAGACTGGGACGATTATCATCGTTAACCTTGTAGAGATGGTCCGCGAGTGTTCCTCTCGCCATGTACTCGTAGACCAGTAACATTTCTTCATCTTCGTTGCAGTAGCCGATTAGGGAGACGAGGTTTTGGTTTCGGAGATTAGAAAGCATCTTGATTTCCATCCAAAACTCGTTCTCTCCTTGCCTAGACTCCGCCCTGTTCAATCTCTTGACTGCAACAATACTATTGTTTGCTGCTCCGTCTTCAATGCTGCAATCTGATTCGTTAATGGAAGCTCGATAGACTTTTCCAAAACCGCCTTTGCCAATAACATAGCTCTCGTCGAAATCGGCCGTGGCCGATTTGAGCTCATCCTGAGAGAAATGTCTGCACAATTCCGACTGGCTAAAATCCAGAGCCTTTGAACTAGATTCCGAGCTGGTAACGTTCGTGGCGGAGTCTCTTGTAATTCTCCGTCGAAAATAAACCAAGAACACCAAGATCACGACCACCGCAACCCCACCCGCCACGCCACCAACAATGGCTCCAACTAGAACGGCTTGAAATGGAAATAGTATGAGAAAAGATGACTTGGGAAAAATAACAAAAAAAACAACTAAGGATAAAGAGGTATTTTAGGAGGTTGTAAATTCGAGTCGTGTGTTATCCACACTTTGCTACCTTCCAAAAGTGCTAGGAGCGTTGTAGCCTAGGTTTCCCAGGATAAAACGAATTTCGATCTAATTATTGAGCACTCAATAAAATAGACCCGGCGAACTAGAAACAAAGGTAGAACACAATTTTATGTAGAGTATGGCTAAACAATACTCCTAAAATAAGAGTTGTCAGGAATTGGACAAAGAATAGTAATAATAGAATAAACCCAAGTAAGATTGTTTATTTCTATTATACTAACTATGCCTACTGCCGAAATGGAAAGGGGGGAACAAAAGGTTTAAAGCTTTGGTTTTGAATTCTCTTTCTGTTGTGTGCTAATCTCCACGAATTGCACTCCCTTATATAGGGAAAGAAAGTCAGGCAAAACAAGGATTAGTGCACTAACCTAACTTACCCATTACAAACAATAATAATAAAAAATTGAATATGGGCTGCTAACCAAACATAATGGGGCGGTAAATAATATATAATAAAATAATAATATAACATTATTAAGATGAACAATAGGTACATTTTGAGAATCAATTTCTCATTCACCCATTTTCTACTTTATGAATACAAAATATTAATTTCTCCTACGGAGTCAAATCCACTTTAACCCAATTAAATTGGAAGTGAATTTCCATATTTTATACCATAAAATAGTCACTTAAAATGCAATATTATCCAACACGGCTTTCTTGCCAGAGATTTGTACAGGCAGCTCAAGATTGGGCCCCACTGCCATGCTCCCTTGCGTATCATTCAACTTGAAAATCTCTAATCCGTTTAAGAGCGCATTCGCCCACACAGGTCGGGTTGCCATGTTAGGCCTTATAGCAAACGAAACATTCTGCTTATTCCGGCGACCATCCATATCCGGCACATTCACCAGATAGTCCCTGAAGATCGGAATTTTGGAGCCGCCTGCCAATAAAAAAACATCAGTACGGCTATCAGCCGTTATATTTGCTATGTCCACCGAGAAAACTCGTTCATTGCCGCTATCGATTTCGATCGCAAACTCGCAAAAATAGAGCCTGAAAAGATATAAAAACCCTGAATCCACCGGAAACGTCCAATTGACAACATTGCTGTCATTGGCTATTGTCCTGGCGGTAGTATATACTATCTCAGGTGCAGAGTACGCCGGCGTATATGAAGTGTAGGTGATGTTGACATCCAAGGGAGGAGTAAAATATCCTAAACCGGTAACATAATTGTCGTCTGAATACCAGGTTCGGTCCATGCCGGTGTCATTCACCGGAAAAACTTTAGGTCCCCCAACATCCAGCCTGTACAGAGTCTCAAGAGCTGTGTTGTTGAAGATAAAATAGTTATTGTTCCCGGGGACCCACTTTATCGGGTTGTCATCAACGCCGGCGGCTTCTCCCCCAATGTAATAGCCTGTGGGAATGGAAACGATCTGGATTCCATTGACAAACGCAAAAGAGTTAGGAGAAGGAGTGAAGGTAATGTCGAGTCGATTGGCATCCACATTTACAATATACTCTTTTTCAACAACTGAGGCATCCGAGAGGGTGAGAAAGGCGCTGAAGTTAGCCATGAGAGTATACTCATTAGCGTTAACAGAGAAGAAAGAATCTTCCGGCTGCTGACTGAAGCCGGGAACGGAGTAATGGGTTTTAGGGCTAAAGTGGAGGCGGATGAACTTTGGGCCAGGAGAAACAGCGTAAGAGCGAGTGCACTTGTTTACGAAGATATGGACGGAGCTGTATGGGACATCGGGGATAGATGCGTTACCTGCTGCTACAGCCTTACCCTTGTAAGTTACTGATATATCTGGCTCATCTGGTAGAAGGCATTCAGGGTAGTAGGCGTCAGATGTCCAGTTGCGGCCATTGGAATCCTGCTTCGATGCTCCTCCGCAGTTATGAAGGATGTGATCGGGGGGAGTGTAAGCCGGCGATCCACCGGAACAGGTAGTTGTCGTGAGCAGGTGGAGAAGGAGGTAGATCATGGATAGCATGGCTAAGTTTCAGTGGTTCTGATTTCTGAAACAGAGGTTCAAGGAAGGCACCGTAATGACTTTAATTAATTAGATTGAGTTAGTTGACTTGAAGTCGTCGCCCACCATGGGAGACTAATACATGGGTTGTTATATCATCGGCACAACCTCTATTGGATGGGACAACAGGCACGAAGATTTTCCTTTTTTAAAAGCTAAGGATCAAACTCTTGACCTTTAGTTAAGGATGGATGATTCAACCAAACTCTCCAGGTTGATAATGCATTTTTAATATATCTTCAAATAATGTACTTTCAGCCGGTCCACATACCAAAAACGTAATTGTTATGGGAATGTTTTTATACTTGTTAATTTTCTTGAAGCTACAAACAAAAAGGTGCCTACCAATTAGGACCTTATGAATGGATGCTTCCATTGATTTTTCATAGTATGCAGCCAAAAAATGCAGTCTCTCATCGCCCAAGACTTTCAACTTGTCAATTCACTCAAACAACTTAAAATTCTGATCACAGAATAGCACTCTCATCCGGGAACTGGCAGGCCATGAATTCCACATTAGTAACTTTCAAAGAAATTCCAAATTTTATGAGAAAAGTTTTTAGATTGGTTGATGTCATTAAGAACAAAACAAGCATTAATTAAGTGATGTGGATTGGGTAGTTGAATATGCTTGCAACTTCATAAAACTATTAAAATGTCACTTTTATTTGAGCCAAGATCTCATCATAAGACTATGAATATCAATACTAATACTGTATGCTAAATTACTTAATGATCATATTATTATGGGCGACAAGAAGTTAAGTAATTGTTATTCCAGTCTTTTAATTATTCTTTTTGGAGCTCTCACATGCTCGAAGTGTGAAATTGGAGCTTTCATTGATTCCATTGGTGAGAGTATCCCATATCTTTTTATATTTTTATTTTTTTTTCTTGCATCTGTTAAAAAAAAAATAATCCAACTCATCCTTCCTCAAGTCTGTCGATCAGATCATTGCACTTCCACATTAGGCTATGTTGCTCACCGTCCGGCCACCATCATCCAATCAACCACAACCTTTACCTGCAACCACAGCTTAATTTCTTTACTAATTTCATTGTGTAGTTCTAATTTTTAAAGTTGTTATTTTGTTAGTGGAAAAAAAAAATTAGTGGAAAGAATCCAGAAAAAAAAAAAAAAAAAAAAAAAAAAAAAGATAAAAGGAGTGGAAAACACAGCAAACCTCAGCTCGTGCCTGATCCGAGCATCGTTTTCTTCCGGAAAATGGCTGCCCCAGCTCAAATTAGTGCTGAAGGATAC